>NW_026571070.1:23015063-23312063 GCF_026225935.1 Boleophthalmus pectinirostris
TGTTAAACATGTACGAATTAAACAAAACAGGTATTTTTACACGGACTGCTCATCTTATACCCGCAATGACACCACCACTCGTTCAGACGCACAAAAGCACTCAAATGCACTTTACACTATAGAAGCCAGCCGTCACAGAGCTATACTTAAATGTCCACACACTTTTGAACCTGTTGTCTCCTGCTCCATCTGCTGCGTCACTTCTCACAGCACACACAGTACACTCTGATCCTGGAGCAAGACCCTGTTTTGTCACACGCCCTCAACTGTCCACCTCCTCAGACCCTTTTTACCTCCGCACCTCTCTCTGTTTCTCCGCTCACCACTGCCTTTGCCCGCCCGCCCGCCTGTCACCCACTTGACGAATGTGTTCCATAAAAATACAGCACATAGTTGTCGCTGATGCACATGAGGCCCGTCTAAAGGTCGCAGGTGAACCGTGACTGCGCCGTGGAAATTGACAGGTAGAAGTGGCACCAGCCTCCATACCCGATTTCTCCAGTTTTTTAAGTGTGAGAAAGAGAGCAAGCAAAGTTAAACTGCTAAACTGCCATGACAGTTCTTCAAGTGCATTAAAGGGTCCATATTAAAATATTTTCTGATCTGTGTTGTAATGTTGTTTCCTCATCACAAACATACCTGGACCTTTAGGCTGAGTTCTTCTTTCAAACAGATAACACTCTGTTCCACCTTGTAATGTCATGTGATAATACATGAAGTGCTCCAAGCATGTTTTTAAACCTATTACACCTAACTAGAATAATTTGGATAATTTCAGACCTGGAATTGCCTATCTCTACTCAGCATAAGGTAGCTGTTAACATGAAATCTGCCACTACATGACATCATAAGGTGGAACAGAGCATTTTAAGCTTTGGAAATGTAGACAGACTAATAATAAAAGGATACTCATATGTAAATGTAAGAAAACAGGAGGTAACAACTGAACTGTTAGGGATTTTACTATCTTGTCCTTTTTTCCGATCAGGGGTGGTCCTAGACATGGGCCGACAGGGCGTAGGGGGCAGTATGACTGCTAGAAAAAAAAAAGTAAATTGATCACGATTGCACACTGTCCAGACGTTCAGCGCACACTAGAGGTCTGCACGGGACAGAATTTTCAGTCCCGCTCCCGCCCACGCAAATTTTGCAGTCCCACTCCCGCCTGCGCCCGCAAAAGAATTGTAATTGTATGGAGTGGGTATGAAAATTGTAATTTTCATACCCACTCCCACATCTGTGATATTTTGTCCCGCCCGCAAATCCCACAGGATGGGAACATTCGCTTTCTTAAGGTCTATCTATAACAAGGAGAAGTGGAAAAGAATTGTCTAAAATGTGCGCAAGATTAAACCACATCCGCAAAAATTTAGGCTGCTTAAAATGTTTTTATTAATGCCAAAAAAAAATATCCAGCACATAGGCTTACAATAATCATTTATATATTTTACTTTACACTCAAATTCAGTTTGCGGGAGTACAGTTTATCATCAAACCCTCCCGCTCCTGCATTGTGCAGTCCTGCTCTCGCCCGCGCCTGCAATGAACTTTCAAAATGTGGCCCACACCGCACTGTTTTGCCTCAGGTGCAGGGCAGTGCAGGGCTCTAGCGCACACATCAGATTTTTCTTTGGGGGGCCCATTGCAGGCTTTTATTTCTCTCAAAATACAGTTATACCTATTATAATATCACTATGATTGTGTGTTATGTATCTTGCAAGTAACTACTGGACAGAATTGTCTTAATTAAATGGAACCATTATCAGATATTACAAATTTTCCTGGAATGGCACAAATATTTGATACCAGTATCACCATTGGTACATCCCTAACTCACACTCAAACATGACAAATGTTTTTTTCCAATATATGGCATCTAGGCAAAACCAATATCACTCTACTCTACAACAAGAAAACAAAATGATGGCATTGCTCCTTGAGTTAAGTTAATGCAGGATGAAGAAATGTTTTTATTCCCCAAAGACAATGAACCAAAAGGGCTCAAAGTTACAGCTGAATGTGGGCATCACTGAGGGAGATACATTTGTTTTTCAAAGGATTTTTTGGGACAACTCATGATGGCTCTTATCGTGCGTGGTCTCTTTTTGGCAGCTGGCAGCATCTCCGGTGGGCAATGATTTTACGGCAAAAAGAAATTCTACTGCAGTAAGATTAGTGTTCTGTCAGATTTGAACTAAAAGACCAATTCATTCACATTAGCCTTCCTAAATGGTAAATTATGAACTGGAAGATTGATTCTGGCAACTGGCAATCCATTGACTAAATAAATGCAATATCAAAGTCAGATTAGAGAACATTGAACAAAGTGTAGGGCTTTATTTTAAAGGTCTGCAGTAGATTTTTTCCCATGTATTTGGGCAAAATTTGTCTTGTTCCAGTATGTTATATAAGTAAATACACTGCTCTGACTTCTGAAAGTTGTAAAAAGCTCTTATAAACTCATCATCGTGAATAATTAGGATGCTCAGAATGCGTAGGATAACTAAATAACTTTGGACCACTGCAACCTGTATAAATGAAACTAGTTTTGTTTTTTGCATTTTAAATATGCATGATACTATCATGTATATGTGTATTTTATTTTATTTTTTTTACTTTACTGTTTATTTTGTAGCTTTCCCCTTGCAATCATGTGTTTTCTAAGAGCAGTTATTTGCACATTGAGTACACAAGAGTAGACTTCCCTAGTAAAATTATTGTAAAAAATAGAACTTTTGTCAATTCGTAAAAAAAAACAAAAAACGTACACCCTGAATACTGTCAAGAATCCAGAAAGTATCTTACCTTTTTATTGTCTCATCTTGGACATTTTCCTCCTGGGCCTAATTCCACAGAGCTGGTCCGTCATGCGAACACATTTCTCCACCTAAAACAAATCAAAACAGAAAATGCGGTGGATAAGTCATCGCAACTTTTCTAGGACAGCATCATGACGGGTCCAAGCTCCATGTGTTCCCGCTGTGACGCTGGCTCCCTTTGGTGCAATCACTGGTGACAGGCAGAGAAGTGGCAAGCAACGAAAACAAGCTCAAACACAAGAGAAACTACAGTATAGTAAAGGGTTCAATCCAACAGTGTGGCTCTATCTCGCAATGCTAAACCTGAACATAGAATACTAATTAGCGCAGCATCTCACTTCAGCAAGAAATACACAAGTTTGTTTATTTTTTAGATTTAGACTGGATTTTTTAAACACCTTTGACAACCTTAAGGTAAAGTGCCATATTATCTTCCAGGAATTACAAAAATAGTACATTGCAGTGTTAATGAAAAAAAATGTTATGCCTTCTTGGCTAATTTAATAAGTTGTCTTAAAGTTTCACACAAACAACTGTTGATCTGGTCTTGTTGGTCTTATATGCATTCTTAGTCATTGTGAATCAAACAGCAGCATGGTGGTTTCAGAAATAGCACAGGAGCAGGAGGAGATGTGTGGAGAATTCTTTGCCGTCAGGAAAGACAGACGAGAGAAAGGGTGGAAATTCATTTTAAGCCTATTTGCATTTCTTTAAAAGTGTGTGTTAATTCCTGGAGGTGTTTCCGCGTGGAGTGAAGCCAGGCTTTCTCAGGGCAATGACTCACTCAGATGAAGTGCTTCCCTTAAGAGCATCCTCGTCGACTTACGCAGGATTTCAGTTTATAATAACAAGCTTATGTAACAGTTACATCTACAGAGCTTTGATAAAGAAATCTAAACAAAATATTGTTGAGCATCCAAAAGTGCTGTTTTGAGCAGCGTGAGGCTCTGGGCAGATGGTGGTCTGTCCAGAACACACCAGGCGGGACGAGAGGTTGGCACAAGCAAAACAAAACAAGTCAGAGGGAGGGCATCCAGCCTCCTGGGGACATTTCACATGACAAGAGCAGGACCCAGAGCCAAATAACATATATGTTTGGATTTTTTGCTCTGTGTTTTTCTAATGCAACCGAAGCTACAACTCTGAAAAACTATGCCCAAAGTACATTGCCACTTATATGCAGAATGTTAGCAATAAACTTCAAAAAGTTAGTTTTTTGGACATTTCACATGTGTGTCCAATGGAGAAAAAAAAACAAAAAACATACTCGAACCATTTCTGAATACACTAAAAGTTTGAAGTGCAATGATTAAAGCATTAGCACCGAAATAAATGGGCCCCAGTTTGAGCAGTTTATCTTGGCAGAAAGTGATGCTTGTGGTTACTTATAATTCTGAGTTCAATCTTGCTCTATATTTTCACTACTTATTTCACCTACTGTAATTTTACGAGTGTTTAGCCCCTGCAAGATGTAATGATGCAGAAACTGTGTTACAATCTCTGTGTCATACAAGGTGAACTCTCCAATGTAAACATGTTGACAAGAGTAGAATAATGTAATGCTATCAGGAGAGATGAAAGTGTCTGGAAATAAACTGTTTCGGAGTCCGCAGTGAGAAAGTGGTAACAACTTGAGTAACAGATGAGATTTCCCATCCCTCTGCTGTGTCCTTTCCTCTCTGTCAATCATGCCACCTCTGCAGGGGAGAATTTCAATTTCACACTTGGCTGGGGTGCAGAACACACACAGCACTTAAACACAGGCGCTGTCCGCAGAATGGATCAACATATGTATTCATAAACAACCCAAGGAGCAGAGCCAATGAGCACCAGCTGCTAATACATGCTGGCAATTACTAAAGGGCTTTTACCAAACTTATTTTAGTTTAAAGGTGCACTACCTGATTTTCAGTGTCTTAAAAACATGAAAAACAAAAGAAGTTAATTTTAAATTGTAGTGGTGCAAACTAATGTATTCCTAGCATTCCAATTATTAACAACAACTAGCATGCTAACAGTGCAACATCATTTTTACTTTGGTCCTAGAAGCTGCTTTTACAATATAACTATACTCGGACAAATCTGACTGTATTACTTGAAAAAAACAAACAAACAAAACAAAAAAAAAACTAATTGTAAGTCGAAGAACGAGAAAGAAAGAAGTGGGATCTGTCGAGAGATAACTCTGCGCACACTGCGAAAGTGTTATTTACAAGGTATTTTTGAGCAATAAAATACATAATAGTCTAATAAATGCAAGCTATACGGGTTTAATGTCATACAGTGGAACATTTGAGACAAAGCAAAAAACAAGCAGGAAGCAGAGAACCCCCTACAAAAAGTTACATAGCGTAACAAAGATATGCACAAGATGATCGTCTTTTGCAATATGAATAAGAGGCATAAATTATTAACATGTTTGTTACAGCTTTTCATCACAGCCAAACGGCTGCCTTGGAGCGTGCAGCAATTTGCATGTTATTGTTAAAATGTACAGTATATGAATTGGAAAACATTAAGTCATATCTAATAGCTTTATGTGAGTACACTGAGATGCAGTTGCTATATTTACCATATTCACTGTAGTCAATAATCCAACATGCCCCAAAATAGCAGAAGGAAACCGATAAAGAGAAGAGAAAATGACTGGTGTTCAGCGCATAAAAGGTTCGGAATAATAGGGTTTGATGAGAAATAGCACCACAGCGTCAAAATGAAAGGGGGAAACACAAGTGTTAAAAAACACATTATTATTATTATGTTCAATTTGTAATGAAGCTACAAATGGGATCAGTAGAACTGCAGAGTGTGTGTTTGTGCTCTGATAAAGAGTCATGTTGTATGGTCTATGATTCAAGAATGCACTAAAATATATTTACATATCTTCCTATACCAACCTGCTTGTGCTTGGAGTCTGGTATGTATTTGGACTTAAAGGTAAGGTTAAGGTTAGGGTTTATTGTCCCCGTAAGGAAATGTGACCTCTCCATTTGACCTACCCTTCATTGCTGCTGGGGAAACCTGTCACGAGCAGGAGGCACTACAGCACAGGAGGACATCACCTATTGTGCATATTTGGGTTGATGGTGGAAACCAGAGAGACAGAGATGCAAACTCTGCACAGAAAGACCCAGGCAGCCCAGGAGCCGAACCTCAAACTTTCTTGTTGTGAGGTGAGAGTGCAAGCCACTGAGTCACTGTGCCGCCAGTCTGGACACGCAATCGTACACAATTCAGGATTCAAGCAAAATGTTTCTGGTAACCATTTCAGTCTAGTGGACGATCAATTTACATACTAAACATGAATTACTTTTGTTACTGATTTAATCATAGAAATTGCAATACCTGTAATTTATTCTAGTAGCAACATTGGCTCACAAGTATTCTCTGAACCAGTTCCAAACATGGAGAGGGCTGTGCCTGGAAAGACCAGTTTGACCAATTTATGGTAAGCCAGTAAACAAATCCAGGCATAGTTCAAGCACCTATGGTAACAATCCCAGAAAGGAACAGAGTAAAGTATGATAAGAATTGGGTAGATAGGCGCAAACTCTAAAATCCAAAATATTTCCTATGCGTTTAAGTGTGACAGAAAATAGTCCCTGTGCATTCCTGAACCTGCCAAGCCGCAATCACAGTGGAGGGATACATAAAGAATGAGGCTGGAGCGACCTGGGAGGGAGGGGTTGTCTTGTACAGAGGACATGGGAGATGGCCGTTTAGACCCTGTCAGAGGCTGCTTTGAAGCTTTGGCAGATGAGGACGCGCCTGCATTAACCCCACCAGAGCAGAGGAGCGCTAGCTCTGAGTCAGCAGCAGCAGCAGCAGCAGCTCCATCTATAATGCGCACAGCAGAGGAGCACGCAGACATCGTACAGGCCATTATTCAGCGCTGCACGAAGATGATGATGTGATGCTTTATTGGGTTCTCTAAACAGCAGGGGGCCACAGCAGTCCAATGTGGATCTAATGTTTTGGACAAAGAGGGAATTAGTGGAGCAACAGATAATGTTAGAGGAAGACATGTTTACTGGGAAAGACATCATCGTGGGTTTAAAGATTCATCTGTTTAAGCCAGGGACAAACTATTTTTGTAATCTGAAAAAGTAATCGTAATGCCTGAAATATTTTACTATTGGGGATGTTACAATATCAAGTTTAATGCTGTGATAGTTGTGAGAGGAAACATCACAATATTACGCTATTTTCTGATCTACGTTATAATATTGTTTCCCCATCACAAACACTTGCACTGTTGTGTTTTGTTTCCTCTCTCAAACAGAAAGCACTCTGTTTCACCTTGTGATTCACTGAGGTAATACAGGAAGTGGTCCACTTAAACTCCACACACCTTCACTCGAATCGTCCGGATGATTTCAGCCCCAGAACTGTCAATTTCTACTGAACAAAAGGGAAAAAGCTACCACTTCATGATGTCACAAGGTAGAACAAAGCATTTTGAGCTTTGGAGATGTAGACAGGCCAACTCCAGGTATGTTTTTGATGAGGACTGCACAAATAAACGCTATCAAATCAAAATCGCAATTTAAGTTGGTCCAATTATCAAATCACAAATTACTTAAATAGAATTCCTCTACAAAACAAATTATCCTGTCTTTTTGAAAAATATGATCTACATTATCTACAAAAATGATCTGAAATGTATGAGATTCTTACATTGGTTTCACAGTTCATAGTTAAGTCTTCTCTCAAATGCACAAATGCTCAAAGGCACATTCGGAACTGATTCCTACTTTTCAAACATATACTGCAAATCGAATCCCAATACTTGTCGTGCAGCCCTCGTTCGAATCTAAATATGTTTTGCTCGCAGGTTAAAACTCAATTTCTGGCAGTACAGTGTCTGTCAATTATTTGAATGGGTCCATCAGTGTAGGGACATATTTGTTTGAAGATGTGGCCGTGGGAGACTTGCATCACAAAAGGGATTAGAGCCTGTATCCTATAGCCTCCTCCACTGGCCCTTTGACTACAGGTCCACACACTACAGAGCTGTGAGGTGGGACACTGTCTTGGGTTACCATAAATAGACTGGGTGTTTACTCCTGTCCCACACAGCAGAATCCATGGAAAACCTGCAGGCCACAGCACCGTGATGCATTATGTATGAGGCAGAAACAGCCACAGAATGCCATCTCTCTGCACAAACCATACACTAATCCTATTCGAAATGCACCCAAATCTCTGTGTGATTAAAATCAATCCAGATTTTTGAAAAGTACAGACTGCTTACACTGGTACTGCTCTAAACATATTGTTTTTATTCCCAAGAATCTAGGACAACAACAAGGCAAGTCAAGCAAAATTAAAGAAACAATATGTAGTAGTTCAGTTGGTAGAGTGTTTCTGCACTGATCTGAAGGTTGGTAGTTTGAATCCCGCTCTTGACTTAAACATCATTGGTTGAGAGGTTAAATCCTGGCCTACAATTTGGCATGTGATCCTAGTTCCCATAGATGAATGCTGTCATTATGACCTTTGGCAAGACACAAATGTATGAACGTGTGTGTGAATGGGTGAGTGGTTTATTGATGTAAAGTGCTTTGAGTGCCCTGAAGGTGGAAAAGCGCTATATAAAAATGTGACTATTACAAAATCATTGTTGAAGTTATTTAGGTTATAATTTAATGTTTTGGTTGACTATCCAAACAGAAAGTCTCACAGGAGTCCCTCATCCGGGTTTCAGTGCAGAAATCCAGTTAGTTTAAACCTAAAAATGTTCTAATCTGATTCCTCACCACCTAAACCCCAGCATCTGCATCAGCCAGTGCTCGTGCAACCTCTGCAGCTTTCCATGAGGCATGGTCAGTCCATATACTGAGAATAAGAAAAAGGTGTACTGGTATGTGTCCTCTACATGCAGGGCAGGCACTGACAATCAAAGCTTGGTTATGATTATTATATCTTAATACACTGAGACTGCAGGCTACATACAGTTCCCTTAAATGGTGATGTATTGAAAGCTAAACAGAATGCAGTACTTCTTTCAAGGACATATAGAGACTTGGAGGCTTTGCAATTGAAATGCAGTGTGCGTTCCAGAGGTGGAGCGGGCTGACGGCACCCCACCTGGTTAGTGAGGCCTCCAAAGGGCACACTTAATGAATTCACAGTGCCATAATCGCACAACTCCACGCACATGACAGCTCAGCTTTCATTAAAACAGAGGTGTGTGAAAACAATGACCGCATTCAATTTGTAATGGGGTCTCAAACAAAAGAGCACAAATTCTACTAACAATGTCAGGAGAAGTTCAATGTAGACTTCTGCTGAGAAATATAGCACCAAGATCCAGACTTGAGAAACAGAGAAGATGAAAAGCTTAAAAGGACGTGAGAAAAATTATAAAAAGTCTGATTTGGAAAGTCTTCTCGGAATTCTGGATTTATCCCAAAAACAAAACCATCTCCTCCTTGATCCATTAAACTCTGAATTGTTGCATTTATTTAGCGCCTTACGGCCTCCACTGGCTTTCCAAATCACTTTACATCAAGAAATCATTTATGCTCACCCATACACGCAGACAGGAGACACGCAGCTAAGTGCATTTTACCTCATGGTTTGAGGGTAAACTGATTTATCTCCTAAATAACCTCTGTCTCATTTATGTCTTTTATGAAATCTATGTCTATTGTTGCCAGATCATTGCAAATATCTCCTTTAAACACCAAAATAGCTCATGTTCATGAAGTATAAAACCTACTAACTCTGTGCTAATACTATACTATAATATCTGTGCTAATACTGAACATTTTGATGGATTGGATGTTGCCTTCCAACATATCGGTTCAGTTGATATCCCATTTGGAATATGAGCTGGTGTAATAAAATGATTTACTAGACAATCAAGACTCAAACACTTCATGATATTTTTTTTTAGTTATTCTGTACTTTAAAGATAAATAACAGTCACAAAAAACACATTTGGATAATTATTTGACACACGCCGTTTGTGTTTAAATCTGTATCGGAACAGAAAAAGCTGGATTGGTGCATCTCTATTTGCCACAGATCTAGTGCTATCCAGACCTATTAGCAAGAAGGCTATAGAAATAGAAAGCTGCTATAACTGTTTTTGTCTCCCACTCACACGAACATGCCTTTTTGACACTTCCGTCAGTTCACATTAAAGCAGGTTGCCGGTTAAATCCTCGAACACACAACAAGAGCAGCCAAAGCAATCAGATCTAAGCCTAACACTTGGCATGGAGTAAGAGGCCTGTGGAGTGAGTGTAGTGGAAGAGTAAAGGAGACATATGGCACATTAGGACCCACTGTGAATGCACTGGACTAGGAGCTCAGATGAATACCAATATAATCTCTGCACTGTTGTACTGTCAAAGTGTAGCATACAGAGTTTTATATGAGACTTGGCAGACAGAGGGGAGCTGGAGCAAGTATTTGTTCTGCTAGTCTCTCAGTGGATCTCCTGACTGTTCTTTAAGGAGTTCTTTGCCTTATCGGACAATGGGATGAGAATGGGAACGAATTTAAACCAGGGATCTTAAAGGTATGCACTGTCCCAACAAGAACTGCTATCTCAGTAAATATATTTTTAGTCTTGGGTTGTGCAATTAATCACATTTAATCAAGATATAGCTTCAGTTCATTTCTAATTGTCAATGATCAATATTGGTCTTTTTAAGGGAGAGGTTCCCAACAAATCCTCTGTGAGTAAAATCATGTTGTTTGTTTATTTTTTCTTCTTTTTTCATTAGTAAAATGACAGCATGTATTAATGACCATTTATATGAAAATATGTAACGATTATGGTTCATGGTTCATTTCTATCTTCACGCTTTGGAGGAAGACATTCAATATTTTTGGTCAAATGCCACTGATTAGAAGTTGTTTATGCTTTTGAAATGATAAAATGGAACGTACTTGGACTATTGAGGGATTACACATCTTTCTAACAACTATGGGAAAGCTATCCTTAATTGGTAAAGAAGCTGGAAGACAGCTGGATTCATCAGCCAGTTTCACTTTGTGGAAACCGTCTGACATTGCAGGATTAGGATTTGTTCGCTCAACTGTAGGTGGGTACTTTTTTGTAATTTAACCAATCGCTGCTGTTTGGTTGTGGCATATGTAATGCGCCAAATCCAATAGGAAGAAGGACAATAATGTTTTTCCCCTTGATAAAATTCACCAAACATTCTCTTTGTTCTGGCTTTAAATTATTGATCTTGGGAATCGTTACCAACACAGAATGTATGACTTTGTCTACATCCATCTCGACCGCTTTGTTTACTGTTGTACTGCACCACAAAAAGGAACCAAGACAGTCGCTTGAGTCTGACGTCATGGCTTCACAGCTCTTCGCTGATTGGACGGTGTGTGGTCTACAACTTCCAGGGTTCTTGCAAACCATCTAGTGTATTCCAATTCCTGACCTAATCGCTGGAGAGAAATGAAATTGAGTGGAGGCACTAATGTGGCGCCAGCCTGGCAAGGAAGACAGTGACATGCCAAGAAATTAGCAAAGAATAGGAACCACCTGCACTTTCTTTTGCTATGAAAGCTGCCTGGATGACAGAGGGATTTTCTGAAATTGAAAGCCAGATATATGTGTTTTAATAAGAAAAAAATAATATTGGATAGGATTGATCAATAAACTAGGAAAAAAACAACCATCATTTTGCCATATGTCCAAAGTAATTCCTGACAGAAAAATTGCACGCCTTAGCTGGCAGTGTTTGACTGGCACACCACAACCTAACACTGCCAACTCAACCTGGCAATGACATTTTTTCCATCAATCCCAAACTCACAATACTATAAAACTGAAAACACATCACTTCCTGACTTCTTATGCTCTCTAATAAATAGCCAGAGTCAATAACAACATCATAAGTATTGGTGAAGATCAAGTGGTTTACCCTGCAAAAACTCAAATTAAGATGAATTAGAAAATTGTATCAAGATTTGAGTAAATTTCACTTGACAAGTAAAATGAGCTACCAATGGAACAAGACTTGTAGTAAAAATATGAAAAATACATCTTACTACACTTAAAGTTACATTGTGTAACTTTTCTGGTGGAGGGTCCATCAAATGCTTTTCTCAAAGGATATGTTATTTCTTTGTCTGGAATGTTTCACAGTATGGTATTAAACCCTTCTGTCTTCATGACCAAACCAGATCAGGTTACAGGTCAGCTCTGTGGAGAGGCAACCCCGCTCACAGCCAGAATGCCCCTTTTTTCTAGGTATTTTTGAGCCATAAAACCACCTGTAATTGAATAAATGTAAAGAAGAGCTGTTTAATGTCATACTGTGGAACATTCCAGACAGAGCAGTGACATGTCCATAGAAAAAAGCAGGTGATATTTTAACTTACATTTAACTTATATTGCTTTGCAGTGTAGGCCTATAGGTATCAACCAAAACACACGTATAAACTATATAGTCTATTTTTGTGCATGTTTAGGTTGACTATGGTGTTGACAAATGACTAAAATAGCATATCCAAACAAGCTGCTCTTTTTTTTTCTAAATTGTCAGTGTGTGTGTGTGTGTGTGTGTGTGTGCATGTGTGTGTGCGTGTGTGTGTGTCCGCTCAGGTCTGGAACAGTGAGATTACCGGCTGTACTGCTCAGAGGGCTATAATAAGGACTATCATGTCAATGGGCCGGTGACACACGCTCAATGCCTGTACAAAGAGCACTCTCCACTGGGAAACCATACCTGCACTTTACTATAAGAGATCTCTCCATGTTTGCCCACAAGCTTTATACAGTAAGAGGAGACAGTATTTTGGGGTGGTTTTATGCAATTCTGTCTGGGATGCTGTTTCACACTCCACGGATCAAGAAACACTGCAGAGAGTCAGCCATAAGTGAAATTGTAATGCCTTTTATGTTGGAACTTTAAGATCTATAACAAAGGAACAGTCTTTTTTTATGGTACTTTTAATAGTTGCAGCTGCTAAATCCAATGTGTGTTAACATCTTGAAAAATACACACCATCAAAACAACCAGCAGACTTCTAATTTAAAGAAGCACTACGTAACTTGTCACCTCCTTGTGTCCTTGGAGATGTCTTGCCTAGGTTTAGGCCCATCATGATAACTATATTGATGCATCGTTCAGTATATGAAAGCTGGAACTATATTTTTTGTAGTCTATATTTATCGAGTGTACATTTTCTTTGCTCTACTGTGAAATATTTGGTTATTTTTTGGCTGTATGATACTTAAGTGTTTCAGTCTGCTTTATCCTTTCATTTCTTTATTGTAGCTGATTGATGATTTATTTATCGATGCTGTAGCTGATGACTTTTATCAATATTGTACATTTCAAATTTAGGTTCAAATCTGCTTGTGAGTTACCATGTCAGGGGCATGAATTAGTTTCAGTATTATCATTTATCATATATTGGGATGTTACAAAGTATGACATTAAACTTATCTACTGCCTAGTAACACACCAGGCCAAGTTAGGTAAGATTTGAGGCACACCCCGCTTTCAGAAATCAAGCATATTTTTTATGCGTTTTAAAGCAATAAAAACTGAATAATTGCAAGATACAAGCAATGATGTGTTTAACTTGAATTTAAACAATTTACTTATAACTCTCTATTTCTTTATCCAGTGTTTCTGTAATAAACATGCAGGAGTTCAATTGTACAAAACCATAACAATTTAAGCATTATTAAAATGTCCTGCGAGCAACAGAGCACCAAAAATACCTGTGTTGATTTGCTTTGAATAAATATGAAAGCAATACCAAGTGGAGCACACAATGTGGTTAACAAGCTGTTCTTCCGATGAACCCATGCTCGCCCTGTAACACAATAAACACAATAACCACACTATTTCCCTCTTCTATCATTAATCACATGGCCTTGTATTGTAAAAATTGGTGTTTTATGTCATTACTGCTATAACTGCAAGTTCAAATACGCATTGAATGTTCCTCTGAAAGCCCCTAATAGGAAAATCCATAGAAATCATCTGTAGACATGCTTCCTTATAGCCTCATATTTTCGTAGTATATCAGATAGTACAGAGCTATGGCTGCAGGTTCTGACACAAAACGTGTTATAGTCATTCTTGTCACAACTCTAGTCTGTATCTTTCCGCTGTACCCGCCTCATTCATAACTGCCTGTCTTATATCTGCTCCTTCTGGGTCTAAGTCTTATTGGTGATCTTTGCCTTCTTCTCCTCTCTTTTGCTCTCTCCCATGCATAATCGTGTGTTCTTTCCTGTTCTCCGCTTTATTCCCCCTAGAGACAATCGTTCCCCATCCCTCTCCTCCATCGCTCTCCTCCACTTCTCAGTCAGAGTAACAGTGGCCATCTATCACAGCCAAGTGTGCAACCGGGGGGTAATTTTGTGGAGCTGGCACTGCCCTGCTTTCTGCTGTACCAAGAGGATGTAGTAATAATAACACTAAGAAATGCCAATAAAACTATACTAGGGACTTTACCGCAGTACGATTTCCACAAGAGTACTCAGACTATGATTGTAGTTGAATGTAATTGGGACTCTCCAAAGAACTTAACTCTTATATATAGGTCTGAAGCGGATAACAAAACCCACAGCCCTTTAATGCAGGCTTATAATGCAAAATCAACTTATCAGAGATTCAAAACACGTTCAAGTTGTTTCCTCTCATGATTTCACCTATTGTATTTGGAGTGATTTGTGCATGTTTGAGCAATATATAATAGTTTACTTTCAAGACACTGTTTTGCCAATAAACTCCCCATTTTCACCGCCACCTATATAAAGGCCACTGCTCTATTCGCCATGTTCTCCAATTTGATTTTCTTAATTGGTGATACACATAGGCAACGTCAGGTAGTCATTTTGGTGCAAATGACTACACTACTTGTGATGTGCAGGTATCCATAGGAGGGGCCGATGACTTCATGGCTCTTCGTTGTGGTGACGTTTACTGTGACATATGCACAAGTCAACGCACTTGTTTCTTTTATTAAGTCGTTCTAGATAAATATTGTCCATATTACAATATAATGATCCATGGGTGTCATAGATTATAGCTATATACCAGACACAAACACAATAGATCCTCTTTAAAGATGTCAATAATGTCAGCTTAATTTTACCATACCCCTAAAATGTGTAGCTCAAAATATGCGGTCCAAATGCCACTAAAAGCTTGAAAATGCTACTAACAACTTGCTTATAATCATAGCTTGCTATACTATTCCAGATATGCGCCAATACATTTTTTGAGTTCTGATTTCAATCCTGCACTTTAGCTTTAATAATATGCTGCTATACCCTTTACCAACCAATAACTAGTAAGTGCAGAGACTGAACAAACACAATTCTCTCCTTACAACACAAATAAATGGAGAAAAGTAATGTTATATTAAGTTCAATAGCAGGATCTCACCTCATGCACACCTCTGCCTGTCCCTGTACTCTATTTATACCACCTGCTCCACTCCACTTCATCTCCTTGTGTCTTTTATATTTCTTATTCCTTCTGTCTTAGAGGTATGCAGGGAAAAAGCTTGTCAGCAACAATCATTGTTTTTTTTAGCTTAATAAATTCATACTTATGATATATTCTGAGGTTGTAGTGCTTGCTAGTGAAATCAACAATGTGTAACTTTTTTTATTCTTAAGGCATTAGAACAACTTTCTTCTAGCACTGCTTCTCCTGCTTCTTCATCAAAATAACTGAAGCTCTGACAGTCTTAATTTCACTTTCACTTTTTAAACAAAGTGGACCAAAACAATGTTCACTTTCTCTCCTGCTCCCTCTCTGTACACAACACCTCCTTATATGTGTCCACCTCCATGTACGTGTATGTTTCACTTCCATATACATGTGCACCTTTATATACGTGTATGTAAACACCTCCTTATACGTGTCCACCTCCATATCAGTGTATGTAAACGTGCCACAGTCACTGATGCCGTGTCAGACAGGAGCATAAGGGCACATACATACAAACAGCAGCCTGAGAGACATGTGTGCGGTGATTAAGCGACACCACACACGCGCCACTCCAATCAGGCCGAATCAATGTGAACTAATCCTGTGCCAATTAAGAAACGGTGCCGCCACGGCCAGAACCTCATTTAATCTATGTCCCTGTTGTATCTGTGAACGGAGTGATTGAGAGTTCTGGGTGTAGGCCACCGGGGTCCACAGCACTGACCCAAGACATGGGGTCAACATTTTTAGAATTATTGGATTTTTTTCAACTCTGTTATATAATGTTGCATTGTCAACAGTTTTTGTGTCCAATATTGTTTTTGCTTTTTAATATTCCTGGTACTTTTCAGACCGGCAAACCAGAATAAAATAAAAGCTAAGCTGCACATAAACTTGTGCCCCAAAAGTGTGCAAGTACAAGTTGTTACTAGTTTGGTGTGGAACTGGCCTTTGGGAGCACTGCTATCCTTGAGTTCAAAGTAGATTGGATGGAATTGAGTCCCAACATCCCATAATAATCAGCTCAAGATTAAAGAACTCAAAAGTGACTATAAATAAAAAATAAAGGGTAAGCTCAAATTTAGATTGCTCTTTTGTGTTTTTCCATGCAAAACTGAAAATCACCACAAATTGGAAGTCCTGTCCAGGTTGGCTGATATATCTGTGCTAATGTCTGTATCATTGATAGTTTAAAGGCACACTGTGTAACTTTTCTGGTAGAGCAACATATTTTTTCTTTAGAGGTAAGTCATTTCTTTCCATTGTATGTTCCACAGTAGATTAAAAGTTCATTCAACTTTTGTTTAATAAGAGGTGATTTTATTACTGAATATCTCTCCACCGAAATGCTCTGTACCTTGGCCTGCTTGTCTCCATGCAGATACAGAAGTTTAATGCCTTACTCTGAAATATTCCAGGCTGAATAACTAAGGACATCTACACGGAGACTAGCATGCGGCATACCATCCCCAAGAAAAGTTACACTGCACATCTTTAATATCTCGCTATCAAAAAAATGTTGCAGTTTTCAAAGTTTTTAGATTTCAAATTTTCAAATAGAGAAAAAGAGCAAAAAGTCCTGAACAGTGGCTGTATATTTACACAATGATCATAAAAAGTAAAACAAATTAGCCAAAACCACAAGACAGATTGGATTTCAGCTGCAGAAAGAATAACATTTTGTACCACCCTCAATCAATATGCATCTGTTTACTATCTATCTCACTAGGGTAGGTGTGACAAAATGCCTCCCTTCATATTCCTTTGCAGCATGAGGAGTGAACACCACAGACAAATAAATGAGCCTGTTGCTTGAGTGAAGGAGAGAGCTGTCCATCATGTCTATAGCCTCTTCAATAATGCACACTACTACATTATTCACCAGCCACGGCCTCATCTGACCACCGGGCATAAGGGACAATTAATTACAATGGAAATAGGGCAGCCTGGGTTATGCAAAAGACTCAAACAAAAGACAAACAAACATGTAAGCAAAAGTAGTAGAAGAAGTTTCTTTCATACAACTTGTGGAGTTTAAATTGCCTGCATTTCATATTTAAAGACGCACTGTGTAACATTTCTGGTGGAGTGTCAGTGTCTACTACTCTAAGCTGACCTGAAATGTTCCACAGCAGGGCATTAAACAAATCTATCTTGCATTTATTTCACTATGGGTGTTTATTTTGCACAAAAGTATCTAGAAAAACATGCATTCTTACAATGAGCGGGCTTGCCTCTCCACAGATCTGATCTAACTTGGTTTAATGGCGTCACATACTTGTCTAATGCAATACTTTGGAATGTTCCAGGCAAAGCAATAACATCTCCATGGAGACAAGAAAATCACAGAGTCATCACAGGAAAAGGTACACCGTGCACCTTTAAGTACTATTTTTGAAAAGCGGAGTTACTTTTTATGTTAATGACAATACAAGGAGCATCAAAGTGAGATTTTGCCATGGCAATGTCTAATCCATGTTCTTTTTAGTGTATGAGGGAGAATTGTTTGACGATGGGGGGCCACCGTAATCTTTTCTATTAATGGGAAACACTGTAGTATCATTAGTTGTAGTTAGAGCCGGGATATGGTGCTAACTGATCTTCATTTTTTATTCTATTAAACTTTCTCTTTGCAAAAACTAAATAAAAAGGCTATGAATCTGCAAAATTTTATACAAAAAAGGTCACATGTATTACTCCCAAGTCTAATCACTATTCCAAACTACATGCTGTACTGACAGAATAGGCTGTGGACCTCTCAATTAAAATCACCCAAGCATTGACTTAGACATGACTGCATTTTACTCTTGATTAGAATGTGATTAATGTGATTGTATTCTTTTTTTGGGAGAAGACATAGGCAAGGCTGAAAAAAAGGGGAAGAGCAAGGCATAAATGTTCTGTAGCGTAAATCTAGAGACAGCAGGGATCTAACACTAACTGAAATATATATGGTATAGTATGGTAATATGGTATCGTCAAAGTTCTCACAATAATATCTTGATCTATCAAAATATCAAGAATTACAAGCTTCTTTGCTTAAAAGTGTCAAATGCTTTTCTTCGTGGAGATGTTATTGCTTTGTCTGGAATGTTTCACAGTATGGCATTAAACCTTTTTATTTTAAAGGAGACCAAACCAGACCAAGTTATAGGTCAGAGTCCTGCACCGGGTCAGGTACCCGCCAGATAAGCTGGTCCTTTCGCCTGCAATCACCCAATGGTCTACACAGCGCACCTCCGAGGTCGTCCTGACAGTGAGTCCTGGTTCAGTCCTGGCAGTCCTGTTTTAGTCCTGTTTTAGTCCTAGTTCAGTCTTGGTTTAGTCCTCCTGGTTCAGTCCTGGAATCAGTCCTGGGTTAGTCCTGGGTTAGTCCTGGGTTAGTCCTGGGTTAGTCCTGGGTTAGTCATGGGTTAGTCGTGGGTTAGTCGTGGTTCAGTGCGTGGTGTGTGCGGCGCAAAAGTGCGGCATTTCGATCAATGCTTCTTCTGCTCAGTAAATAATGCCTGTGAAGTGATGACAGTCGAGTCGTGTCTGTGAATTTGTATTTGTACTGAAGAAAGTGTAACCGTTTAATTTTCATTTCGTGTAATTCTTGAAGTTGTATCTTTTCAGTTCGTATTCTGATGGATGCTTCAGTTAGAATGCTTTTAATTTGTGTGTGATTTATCACAGGCAGGGGTGAGTAACGGGTGGAATGTTAACGGGTCCTGGCGGGTGTGGGTTTAGCTTTGAGGGGTTAACGGGCGGGTGAGATGCTGTACTGCGCGGGTGCGGGCTGGTGTGGGTCTCCAAAAATTGACCCGTGCAGGAGTCTCCATTACAGGCCAGATCTGTGGAGAGGCAACCCTGCTCACAGTCAGAATGCCTGTTTTTCTACGTATTTATTTGAGAAATAAAAACACCTGTAATTGAATAATTGAATAACTGAATAAATGTAAAGTAGATCTGTTTAATGTCATACAATGGAGCATTGTAAGATGAGCTAAAACATGGAGGAGTAATCTTTTGTTCCTTTTCACTGCATGAAGAAAAACATGAAAAAATTACTGTTATAAAGAACTTTTCTATCCTAATTCTTTGGACTATATTCATAGAGCTCCAAACACTTGTCAAGGCTTTTCAAAAAGTCACATTACTTCAATTCTCTTAGCATCTCCACAATACCACAATAATACCGTATCTTGAAAGGAACATCGTAATTGTATCATACTGTGGGATTTGCATATTGTTTCAACCTTAATAGATAGTCCATAATAAAACATGTACAAGCAGTTTTATAGTAGCACTAGCATAGACCACGAGTACTATAGTACCTCCGTAGTATTGTGTCATAGTATTTGAAGTAGCGATTGCATTACATTACACATCCAGGCAAGATTGCTGGAAACGGGGAGATAGAGAGGAAGCAGATATCCCATTACCACAGCAGCGAGTGTGCGTATCTCTAACCCTCGCAGTAATAGACACTAGTAAACCTTTACACCATGGGGAGGGGGATAGCAGACCACCCAAACCCCCCAACCCCCCCCCAATTCTTCCAACCACTGCTCAGATCCTCCTATAGGCCTGGGAGTGGACCAGCTGCAGCTGAAACAGATGCTTTGTGCTGCACAGGGGACGATCAAAGGAACAAATAGATTAGGTGAACAGGAAAAAAGGAGTGAGCATGTGGGAGGGAAAAGAAGGACTGTGCGGAAGTCACTGGAGAACTGCAGTTGAGATTTCTCTGAAGCCTGATGCTCTTTTAATCTGTTCGTGGAATTGGAGGAATGTAAGACGATAAATATAGGATTATAAAAGTGTTTACAGCAGACAAGCCGGTACTACTTTGCATTGTGGTACTTTGCATTATATTATGATTAACTTAAGTCTTCCATATTTGTTTGTAATGCAGTGGATTAGCGCTGGATTGAGTTGAGGAAGTAACAAATGGACAATAGACTGGAGAATCCCATGCATTTTTGTATGAGAGAGAGGTCAGAAGTACAGGATTAGGAGTTACGACTTGTCAAAGCCTGATCCGGTCAGATCTCAGAAGCTAAGCAAGGCCGGGCCTGGTTAGTACTTGGATGGGAGACCGCTGGGAAAATCAGATGCTTCAGTAGGGCGCCAGTCCAAAAAACTGTTGTTATGTCCTTAGGCAAGACACTTCACACACATTGCCTAATATGAAAGTGGTGTGTGAGTGTTGGTGATGGTTGGAGGGGGCGATGGTGCAGATTAGCAGCCGCGCTTCCGTCAGTCTACAATAATCTGTAAAAACGTCTTTGTGACATATGTCTGTGAAAAACACAATATAAATAAAAACTTACTTATTTAACACTTATAACCATACAAGTATTCAGACATTTGTATTATTCTATTCTATCTACTTTTTATTATTCTTATTATACTCTCTAAATTTGTTTTAATTAGCATTTTTAGCACTTAATGCTTTTGCACATACACTATATTATTGACAAGTGTTTATTAACCTCTAAATAACCACTAACTAGCGTACCAATTAGTGTTACTAATTACTGTGTCACTGTTTTCATATAAGACCCATTTGAGACTAAATACTTTGGTGTATGACATTACTTGAATAAAGTAAAACAGCTTTTGTACCATACTAATTGTGGCCATTCGAATTACAATTTCCTTTAAATTGTGACTATTTTGTTTTATAATGTATATTTGTTGTAAAATACATGCTATAATGAAAAGAGAAAGTATTTGTATGTACCAAAAACCACAGACAAAACCGTTTTCAGTTGCTACAGCTAATCATAGACCTGAATGACCAAATACACTCCATGACACCGGTTGGGCCCTTGAATCCATTACCCAGCCCGACATTAGACATGCAGAGATTGGTTACTTGTCCTCCTGGGACTGTCACAGATAATTGTCTGTCATCCTGTTACCACAGCAACGATTTTGTCCGTCTTTATGAAGGAAACCACTTTGCTATGACAACAAAATGGCAGTCTGGGGGAACACATGATTTGCTTTTAACAAACCACAGTTGACGTCAGCAGTTTTTTTTTCTTCCTCTGGCAAAAATGCTGTTACGGATCCCAAAATAAAAACAGTTAAATCACGCTAATTGTTAGTGATTCAGCGCTATTAGCTATGATTAATTTGTGCAAGAAGACATTATCATTATCATCTTTAGTAGACAAATAATGTACTGTAAATATTCTATGAAAAATGCACTGGAGTCATTTGCTAATTTGCGTAGCTCTCTAATAAAAATAATGCTATGACGATGAGTAATGCTGAGAGGAGAGTCGTCAGCGTAGTGAAGATGTTCCAGTCGTCACAAGATAATAGGATAACATTGGTGCGAAAGACTTTAGAGCACCACACACTGCTGTCAAGTAAGTAGATTAATTAAACATTAGCTCCCTTTATCATAAACGCTATTCTGCTCCACTGTTTGCATAATTCCTTTGCTGTGCTCACGTCCTTGTACTGTGCCTCCCTAGCCCCCGGCGCTTGTTCATCTTATATACTCCAAAGTACAGGCAGTGTCTCGCATTTCATTCAACCCAACTGAACCTTATAGAAGTAAACAGCCTCAGTGGACAGTCCAAAGGGGATTGTACTGTCCACTGTACCATAGATAATGCATGGGGATCTGATTATAATGAAGAGAAAATGTCATGAAAAACATGTTGTTAAAGTTTATGTACATTCAGTATGTTCAGTGGAGGAGCAGAAGTATGTAAAGTCAAATATAATAGGGTGTATACAGCATATACAAGCTGACATAACTAATAATACTATAGGCACTAATGTTGTCAAAAGTATTGAAAATGGGAAAGTAAATATTAAAAAGTCATGTTCACAGGACCATCATGTTTTTTTCTTCATGGTTTTGGTATCAAGTATCAAGTCTATGCCTTAGTATTAAAATCAAGTTTGAAATTTTACAACACACTAATGTATACAACCTGATATAGCAACAATGCCATACACACAACAAGAGACAGAAGTATTTATGTAGACATTAAGTAGAAGGTTAGTAGTAGTGGTAGAAGCAGCAGTAGTAGTAGTAGTAGATTTTAGATTAGATTAAATTTAGATTTACTGTCACTGTATAAAATACAATAAAACTTCAGCAAAACTACAACAGTAAAAAATAATAAATATAGACACTTTCTCACATCCATACCAATAAAAACATAAAAAAAAAAAAAAAAAGATTATTGCACTGAGTCCCTTCAGGCCTTTTATCTGTGCCTGTGCTCCTGGAGCACGTCCACTGCTCATGGGTAGAAGCTATTGCGCAGCCTGTTTGTGCATGTGAGGGGAGTTTGAAGCCTTCCCAAGGGGAGAGTACAGAAGAGACAGTTCCCAGGGTGTGTGGGGTCCTGCAGAATGAAGGAGGCCCATGTGCGGAGACGTGAGGAGTAGATGGTGGCCAGGTTCCGGAGAGAGGAGCCCACCACCCTCAGCTGTTGTCACCACTCGCAGCGGGCCCTTCTTCTCAGCAGCTGTGCAGGCTTCGTACCATGATGCACAGCAGTATGTCAGAACTACACCGGTAGAAGCTGATCAGCAACTTCTGGGAGAGTCCATTGTGGCGGAGTGATCGCAAAAAATAGTCTCTGCTTAACACACTTTATAATGCTGGAAGTGTTTAGGCTCCAGGAAAGGTCCTCACTGATCAGCACACCCAGGAACTTAAAATTTGGGACCCTCTTTACCTCCGCCCCATTGATGCAAAGGTCATAGCAGTAGTATTTATGATTGAATGATTAACTCAATTACAGTCTAAAATCATTATTAAATCTATCTTCACTAAATATTTAAGAATCTATAATGTGACATATACAGACAGCAAAAAAACACTATATTTTACTTTTTGGAGTCTAGAAATCCCTTTTATATTAGAGTCTTCCACAACAGTAGTTTTGTTTTTTGCACTAGTCTTTTTTCTTCTTGTATACTTATTATCCACATAACATGATTGGCTGGGACAGTACAGCCAAAACAGTGCGTGCTCCATCTGGCTACTCCCTCTCTCTCTCCAGTCCCTGAAGATGAACATACTGCCATGCCATCAGCCACTCACCACTATGCTGGCTGACATTAACTTGTTACCTAGTGCGTAATTGTCCACAACAGACTGAGAGTATGTGAGTAATACAGCGTGGGAGGACATTTGGCACTGAAAAGTATGGTAAAGATTCATGTTTACTGGCCTCAATATTTCTATTATACAATATGGCGCGTTAGGCTGCTAGACAGATGCTAATGGATAATCATACAAGTTTTGACTATAAAGGATTATTATATCTATTACATCACACCCCATATGCGTTATGTTTGTACTGGTTGTATACAGGGAGACTATGGCATTCCTCTGTGTTGTCCTACATCTAGTGAGAAGAAGTAGTCCTGAAGTAGTCTGCACCTTAGCTAATAGGAAGTGAAGGTAGTAGGGATATCAGAGGGGAATTTAAAGGGGATTACACGAGCTGAGCAAAACAAGGCTTAGGAGAGTGTAACACATATAGTGCCGGGTGAAATGTGCAGAGGACATAGTAGGTTTGTTTCTATGTGTCCAAAAAGTTCTGCAAGGTCAGGTGAGTGATGTAACCTCCACTGGTTTGAGGAAATCCTCATTAATGACTTTAGGTTTGGAAGTATTACTTAATGACTACATCAGATACAAAGCTCATGCACTAGGCCTAGGGTTTCAAAAGGCCCTAATTTAAAGGTGCGCTATGTAACTTGGAGATGCACTTGTAACCATAGAGATGTGTGCTTTGAATGAAATGTTCCACGGTATCAAATGTGTAGAGAGGTGTCCCTGCTCACAGCCAGAATGCGTGTTTTTCAAGGTATTTATGAAAAATAAAAACATCTCAATAACATTTCCAAGAAAAACAAGACACCAAAATAAATACATAGTGCACCTTTAACGAGAGGAACAACTCCAGACCACACACTGTACCATTTTTGTTGACACTTGTATATTACGCTATTGAATTGACATGTATGTAATTAAAATGTCTTTAGGTAGTGTTGTTATTCTTTTTAATACATTTTCATAAAACTCACAACCCATTAAATGACTATTAATAGAACATATACACGACACAAGCAATACTCTAAACTGGCTACAACATGGATCACATAATATGACATTTCCTAATGCTTCATATAAAATGTCGGTGAGATCCACACAGCTACAAGCACTAACATTTAAACATAGCAGTATATGTCAAAGTACAGAAAGAGCAGATCACCAACAGGCAGTAACACCTCTCTCTTAATAATTCTATTGACATCTGCCCCTTGGCAATCACAAGATGTTGACGCACCACATTGCTGTTGTGGTCTGCTTTGGACTGGGCTGGTGGGCAAATCAATACACACACATTGATTGTTGCTGGTGCTATACCATGTGTATCACCAGGGGCAGTTTTAACAGGTCAACGGAAAGAAGCTGCATTTAGGTCACCACTGTATTACCACTGTATGTTAAAGGAGAGCTTATATGCTTTTATTTAGGTAATTAATATTAAACTACAACATACTTAGAACATGATTTTACATTTTGTTCATTGTAAATCACAATGTAAATCTGAAACAGTTCAACAGAAACATGTCCAGAGCTTTGGAGCTTTCTTTCATGTTATAATGTTGTTCCCTCATCAGAAACATGCCTGAAGTGGTTTTAGATGTCATCCATGCATGTTTTTAGTACTTTAACAATCTCCACCCACAAGCCTATGTCATCCATGCTCCCACACAACAAATCTCCATAAATGTACAAAAGCATGATACAAAACAATACACTGCAGTTTTACAAACCTGATGTGATGTGCAGTAGTTTCATTAGCAAGACATTTTCAGCAAATAAAAAAAAAAAAAAAAATGGTAACATGGTGATATAAATAACTTATGTGTTAGCAGTAGGGGTGGCACGGTTCATAAAATTCACAGTTCAGTTCGTATTGCGGTTCGTATTTCGGTTCTGTATGGTTCTTGTTGTCATTTTTTTTCTTTTTAATCTTTAATCTACAGAAATATACTTCAGCATATGCTACGTTATCTTAATTACCCACAATTTAGGAACCGTGGAAACCGTGCGGTGCGCACACATCCCGAACCGTGACAAGCAAACCGAACGGTTCATTTTTTTCATGAACCGTGCCACCCTTAGTTAGCAGTTAATAGAAGTACAATACCCCCTCTTTAAAGAATGTTTGAGGTGTGCATATGCGATATAAAGGAACTGCTCTTGCTCTTAGTTCCATCTGCAGAGTACCAGCATAATAATATTTGACAAGCACAGAGGAGCACAATTAGCTGCCTAAAAGCCTGGTGTCATTTTGAGGGGAAGTGTTCCAAGTGTTTTGTTCCTTTTATCGCAGGGCTCCAGGAGGATGTGTAGGAATGATCACTTCCACGGCTGGCATTTGGAAACATGATAGACATCACAACGAATGCCAGAGTGTGAAGGTCAAGCACCAAATCATTGAGTTTTCTGCATGGGGGAAACATAACTCTGGTTGATTGGGGAGATTATAGAGACAAATACACTTCATAAAGATATGCAATAAATCATTTTTGGACCACAGTGAGTTATTTGTATAATTTTACTCTCCAGGCCCTGCTGTATCTGTAAGTGTCTCTGAGCTCAGCCAATCAGAAAGAGTTTTACAGCCCAAAAAAACTTGACCTATAGGTGGTTTGTGTGCCATAGAAACATTTTAACTTCTGCACTGTGCCTCTGCTGTGTTAAAGTAAAATATATCCTTTTATCTTCAAGTTGTGTGGTAAAATTAACACAAATTACTTCAACCTTTTGTGCTCTATACATATATTCAGTGTTCTATTATTTAAATGATGACTTTGTTTCACCATATGGCATAAAGTTTCTATTAGTCCAGTTCCTTATATACTTTTGTGGGAATTTTGGGGGGATTTGCTAAATTGTATATTTTTAGAAAGGTTATAGTATATGGAGTCAGAAAATCTATGTTTGCATTTGCCCAAATGTCTGTATGGCGGCCATATTGAAACATGTTTTTGGAGGAACATGGAGTATTATATGCGAATGTGTGTGTTGACATCCAACATCCAAATTTTATGTTAGCTACTTTTAAACTCTTTGAGTTATAAGACCAACTGCATGTGATGTTTAGTTTGTTTTACCCATATTGCTGATGTATTTCAACAGGATAATTAAAAAACATGTTTTTGGAGGAACATGGAGTATTATATGCAAATATTACAATGAAATTTCAAGAAAACAACCAAACCGGGTCATTTTTGACCCACTTATGCATCTAAGGGTTAATGTGGGTAAGTCTTATAGCTTTGTAACTAGCACCATTTGATTCCCTGACCCTGAAAATGTGGGTTTAGCAGTTTAAATCAACATTTCAACTTATTCAGAGGCTGAGATATTTCAAAAAGAGATTTTTAGCAGCCATTTTTTAAAAATTCAATATGGCAGCCATATAGACATCTGGGCAAATGCAAACATTGATTTTCTGACTCCATATACTATAACCTTTCCAAAAATATATAGTTTAGCAAATCCCCAAAAAATTCCCACTAAGGTTAAAAAATGTATATAAGGAACCGGACTATATGTTGAAATGCTACGAATGCCATGTATTTTGCAGTAAATTGTTATTAAAGATGCCTCTGTATGGTTGATGATGATTTTATATAATTTAATATACACTCCAAAATGAATAAACATATGTGAATATTTTTACTGTATATTAAACATCAGTACAAATCAATTTTAAAATTTCAAATATTTTTTGTCCCCTTTTTATTAAATTGGTCTTAAAGCCAATCATATTTTTTCCTCCATGTTGCCCAGTCCTTACCTGACTGCAACATATCTGTACAGCTCTTTTTTGTTGTTTTGTATTGTATTATAAAAATGTCCATTCGCACCTCGACTTGGAAATACGTATTGTATATTGCGTAGTATTAACACCTTCCTTATATAAAATCTCTCACTACCATTGTCGTATGGTATTACATAATCCACACCCAAATAAGTGTGACATTGCCTCCATACATCCCCACCCACACACAGCATCACCCTGACAGCCACTGCTCAGGCTGCTCAGGCTGCTGCCGGCGCATTCGTCAACACTGGCCCACATTCCAGCAGATTATACAAATGACCTCATCGCGTTGTTTTTGTTAGTGAATCACGTGTGTCCTGTTTTCAATAATCTAATACAACAGGATATGCCACACAAACAGATCCGAGAAGTAAGCCTGTCCCGATACTGTACTACAATAAGATTTCAGTTGAATAAATAACTTCTATGACTCATTATACAGTAGATACAAAACAGTACACATTTTTCTTGTGTAGATGAGCAAAATTTGTTTGTACTGTAATCCTCAAAACTAAGATATGGCTTCTGAAAGTTAAGAAAATGCTTATAAACTTATCAATGAATTAAAAAAACCTCTGCAAAACCAGTAACGCAACAGTTGCCAAAATAAGTTTCAGTATTATCATATATCATCTATATTTTCTTCTGCAATATATCAGCCTTCGAAATGTGTATTGTGTGCTTTGACTGTACCATGACAGTAGTGACTTGCGTGTCTTGAAGTACAGAAGGTGCATGTGTACACGGTGCAGTCCATGGAGCAGAGGGACCCCAGAGAAGAGGATATAACAGGAAAAACAGTACTCACATGCAAAGGACAGCAATGCATTCTACTGGAAACTATCATCATGTTCTTATTGTTACATATTTAAACACACATATATGGCTGTGTAACTTATTATGCAAAACTGTCTAAATAGGTCTAACAAAACAGTCATATATAGTTAACAAATTCTTAAGCTAAAAGGTTTTATTTCTTGCAGGGACTTTCACGACATTGTCTCTCAACTCTCCCACTAAACAATTCACATTAACCCTTCACCCTTGGATCATTTGTAATCATTTGAGCCGATTGCATTAGTGTTATGATAATGACTTGTTTATCTCCACAGCTCATAGTAATTAACAGGGGGCATATGGACAACCCAGAAACATAAACCCTATGGCCACAGCTGTCACACCAGCCATGTTTCCAGCACATATGGAACAGCCCGGGTCAATCTATCCACCAACAAATATATTCAGATGACACACTGCAGCTGAATAGGAACAAATCATAAAGGTGCACTATGTAACTTTTTGGTTGGGGGTCTGTACTGGGATGATTGCTTTAAAAAAAAAAAAAAAAAAAAAAAAAAAGGCCAAATTTGTTTAAGTTAAAATTCCGCACTATACCAAAATCTTGTCAAATACAATACTGGAAAGAGTGGTGTACATAGGTGCTACTTCAAGGGGTAATCTCTGTGTCCTCAGCCTATACAGTATTGAGACAGCAAACAGACAGAAAAAATAAATAAATAAATAAGTGTCTTGGCTTAACAACCATGCCAGAAAAATGCTTTGAAAAGAAATCAGGTTAACAACAGTAGCTGATAAAGAGCGTGAGAAAAGTGTTTGTTGGCGCCGGGCCCTGCAGACGATCTATTCTCACTTAGCTTATTGGAGCCTGAGAAAATGCCCTGTTTCGTCACAGCCATCCGAAGCTATTGGCTGCTGATGACCCTGACTAAGCCATTTTGTGCTGCCTGGGCACCTGTCTCCCTGCCAGAGAGGAGATTTGGGTGTCCGTGCCATTGCCAGTATTTCATGCATGTCTATCTTCTCCGAGAGCCCACAACATCACCAACATTCCACTTCTCAACCACTTGCTAATTGTGACACAAAAAAACCACCTCCTGTTCATAGCGCATTGGATCCATTGCTTTGTGCAGTAGACAATGTAATTAAATCATTTGCCTTTTGTGTGGAAATAAAAGAGGAAAATATTACCTTTTTTTCAGCTCGTTCATTTTTATATTGAAAAGAAGAGCATTTCTGAGGCTAGAAGTTCAAATTTTTGCCATGGCGGTTTCATTCAGGTTCAGTGAAACGCCTGTCTGAATGAAAGCGGAGGAGTAAGTGAGAGGTAATACATATTCTATTAGAGTGCAGATGAAACTTGGGTCCCAGATCGTCACAGGTTTGTCAGGTGGGTGACTACTTTGACAGAGAAACACAATGAGAGGCTCAAAGAGAACAGGTTTGTATCAAAAAGTATTAGTATTATTTGAAGGGTAGTATTTTGTACATTTTTGCTTTGTTTTAGGACAGTAATCAAATATAACTTTTAGTGATAGCAACTGTAATACTGATTTATTCTTCATTACAAAAACATTGGATATGACAGTGGAGTATGTCATAATTTGATGTTTAGGTTCTCAAGACAATTATCTAATCTGGAAGCAGAATCAGCCTAATAATAATAATAATAATCCTAAAAGGACTCTCTCTGATCTAAATGGTCACTATCTAAACCCCAAAACCTTCAGCCAATCATTAGTGCTAGTGTAGTCTCTGCAGTTTCCTCTGGAGTTTCTGAGCTTTCACATAAGCAATGGTCTGTCTTATACTAAGAATGAGGAAAACAAATGTATATTTATGTGCCCTATATGTAGGATAAGGCACTGGCAACTAGGGATGGGCATGGTTTGTCGACTAATCGATAATTGATCGTTGATCACGTTTATTTTTATTAGACAAACCAAATGTAGGTTACTGTGCATAGTGTAATGCGACGAGGATGAGTCTGACAGCACAAACACTGGAGTTGCAGCCTCACAGTCCCACATTTCGGCTATGGCACATATGTGTCCAAAAGACACTTTTCAGTCTTTTCATCACAACAGTAGCCAAAATGAATAAAGCGACCATCATAAATAAAGTGAGTGCAATTACGGTTAAATAAAGAGCTGTGCAAATTATCGATGCGGTTTTAAGTTTCGTTTCTGTAAGATATAAACAAATGTGCACAAAGCTGCATTAAACATCTCAAACAGGCTGATGTGGCTCTGTAGTGGTGATGGTTTATATGTTGTAAAGTTGAGTTTACTTATGCAGATTAGTAATAATAATAATAATAATGATGATAATGTTTATATAAAAATGTTATTGGTTAATCAAAAATCAATCACAATTGAAATTTAATCAAATGCCCATCTCTACTGGCAACCCAGATTCAGTTGTGATTGCAGTTCAGGCCACATGCTGTTTTTAAGGGTCCTGAAAGTGGAACAAAAAATATAATAGATGTTCTATAAAAGGGATAATACATGGAACTAACTCAAATGCACTGAATTTTGTCCTAGAAAAATAATTCTGGTCACATCAACAGTTTGGGTAAACAGAATAAATATGCTATCATCTGTACTCAGAAAAACCTGCCCTGCAATATAATAAAAGGATTATACAGGTATGGCATTGATGATATCATTACTGGATCATACAAGGATAACATATACATAATAAAATAAAATCTACACATTAATGCATGATGGGAGAAAATCTAATTGGCCACTAAGATTGCATACTGTTGAATACTGTGGGACCCCTATTATTACTGAAGGTTAATGATGCATTGTACACAGAAAGGAGATGGCAGAAGTGAAAAGGAACAGAGGGGAGGTTATAAAAAAATCTAATAAAAAAAGCTGGCATAAATATTTTATAATATGATATGCTCAGTGAAATAATAGTAGTTATAGGCATATATGTTTTTGAATTGTGAAATGAGAACTTGCTATAAAATATGCATATTACTCAAAAAGGCTACCAGTAATATATATTTAGTGTGACTTCTAGATATGACACTATTGTACGCACATAAATTTCATCTCTAAAATTGGATTTGCCTTTTTAAGTGTCAGTCTATCAAATGAAACGCATTGCTGTGACATGCGTGGAGCTCAGGTGCTGTCCGTGGTGCTGAATCCATTCTCCCATTCTTTCATAACCGCCTTTTAGCCTGAGCCATTCATCTCCTTTACAGATTCTATCTCCCCTACACTCCGCCGGATTCTGATCTGTCTGCAAATCTGACGCGCTGACTTCAATCCCAAACCACTTTTATTACGTATATCAAGATTATCTATGCTAAAAATGGCCCTTTTCTGAAAAGGCTGTAAGTTCAAGTATTGCACAAAAAAATGATACAATAGTGACAGTATTTATTTACTTATTCTCTAAAAATAAGTCATATTTCTTGTTTTGGATGTATATCATGATTGCAGTAATAGTAATTCTTGAAACGTGAGTAGTCGGCGCTGCAATAGAACTTGCATTGTAACTAGCACATGGTTATAGTTGGTAAGTATTTAAAAGTCCTATATTATTGACTCAAGCTTTAAACCATACTTGGAGTTGTGTTTTGTTTCTGAGTAACCCTTTATTACTAGTCTGTCTACATTTCCAAAGCTCAAAATGCTCAGTTCCAACTTTTGATGTCATGAAGCAGTAGTTTTCAAGTTAACAGCTACCTTTCACTGTTTGTTTTGTAGAGATTGGCAATTCCAGTGCTGAAATGATCCAAATGATTCTAATGAAGTGTATGAAGTTTAAAAACATAAGGGAGCACTTCCTGTACCACATGATATAGCAAGGTGAAACATTGTTTTCTGTTTGAGAAAAGAACTCAGCCTAAATATGCAGTGTTTCTGCATTCAACATGTGTGAATGAAATAAAACACAACTCCAGGTAGATTTGTGATGAGGAAACACCATAATAACATAGATCAGAAAATAGCAGAATGTGGGCCCTTTCAAGTAGTGCTTACAGATTCACACAACATTCTGTAGACTGTAATAGATATGAGGATTAGAAGATATGAGAACCTTTATTATTAGGGAAATGTCACTACTGCAATGCAAAGTACAAGAGGAGCACAAGAATAAAAAAAATATTATAGGTTAATAATTATTTAAGCATATACCTTAAATCTAACATTTAATAATAAGATATAAGATGTTCATTCCTTCATTATCTACTTATATCTTTATATACTTGATCTCTTCAGTAGCTTTTTGCTGTCTGTTTGTACATACAGTATGCCAAATGAGCTCTGTGTTTATGAAAAAGAATTTCCCCTTGGAACAATAAAGTCTAAAAAGTCTTTGTATTTACAATTTAGAAATAGTAAATATAAAAAGAGAAAACGTTGAGTGAGAAGGTCAAATTTGCAAATCTGGCTCACTGACTTCAATCCCAAACCACTTTTATTTCATTTATGAAGGGAGAGGGGCGGGGGCAGGGATGGAGGATGAGTGACCCATAGCCCCAGAGTGACGCCTGACCTCCAGCTGTCGGACATTTTTTTTGCGCAATTAGCAAAGCACTTTCTCTCGCTCTTTATACCAAACGGGTGACCTTTTTACCTCTGCACACTCATAAAACCACTGATACATCCAGACACCGAGTATGTGTGTCACCAAAATGTGTGAGCGGGAGAGGACGAGAGACAAGCACAATCATCACTGACCCCACGGAAATGTTTAGTTTATTAATGGGTGGACTGGACAATAAGATCTGATTTATTCCAACATTATTGCAATCCATTATTATAATATACTGTGATGTGTGAGCTACTGCGTCCAAATAATTTCCCTTGTAGCTTAATAAAGTTTGTAAGTCATATTAAAGATGCATTGTGCAACTTTTCTGGTAGAGGGTCCATCAAATGCTTTTCTCCACGAGGATGTTATTGCTTTGTCAGGAATGTTTCACAGTATAGTATTAAACCAAGTTACAGGTCAGATGTGGAAAGGTGACGCCGCTCACAATCAGATTTTTTTTTGCTATAAAACCAGCTGTAATTGACTAAATGTAAGGCAGAGCTGTTTAATGTCATAGTACTACGGAACATTCCAAGCAGAGCAATGCACCTTTAACTCATCAATTCATAATCGTATGTTGTATCAAAAGTAGTAATATAATAATACTTTTTCTTCACAACAACAATTTGATATATTATCCACCTTTCAAATACACAAGAAATGTACAGTGTTTTGTTGGCTGTCTATGTTCATGTTTAAGTTCTATATCCACTATACGATGAAAATATATTCCATATACTAACAGATGACTCAGACAACACATTTCCCAATACAGGGCAAGAATATTCCAAGACTAAGACTTAAGCATTGAATTTCTTTTCACAATTACTAGAAGTAAATAATAAAAATAAAGGAAATACTATTCAAGTGAAAGAAAATGACCATTATACTTGCACAAAGACAAACCAAAAACACGGAACAGTTGTTGAAACACAAAAATATGTCTACCTAAACCCCGCTGTTCTGTTGATCTAGCACAATGTGAAATTACAGTCGAGTAGTTTGAAAGGCTAAACAACACTTTGCTTCAGCATGTTCTTGTTTTTAAGCAAAACATGGCACCCAGCGCTCACATGGTTCACACGCTGACACACACAGCCATCTGCCACTCTGCTCTGCCCAGCCGGCCCGCCCAGACACATGCTCACTAATGATCCCAGTACTCTGTTACCACCTCGTTACTGCGGTTACCAAAGTGCCTCAGTCAAACTTTTAGAGGAACTGAAGGCACGGGCTAATCTGGAGGACAGTTGTGTGGGTCTGGTGCCAAGGCCTATGACCTCTACCTTTTCTATCATGAATGTCTCCACTTCTGATGCTGAAAAAAGCAGTCGTGTTACCAATTTCAATACCACACACAAAAAAAAACAACAATGAAATAAATAAGATTGTTTAATATTATCATTTCATCTAACGATAATTCTAATTTGGACCATTCCTAAAGGTGCACTGCGTAACTTTTTTTTTTCTGGTGGAGGATCCATCACCTGACGTCTCCATGGAAACGTCCTATCTATCACGAGAGAGAGACAAACAGCACTACATTACATTACAATTCAGATCTATGGAGAGTCACCCCTACTCACAGAACGAATTGCTGTATTTTAGAGCAATATAAACATTTGTAATGAATAAATGCTAGATAGAAATATTTAAAGTCAATGGAACATTCCAGGCAAAGCATTTCAACATCTCCATGGAGGCAAACAGGTGGCGGACCCTCTACCAGAAAAGTTGCGCAGTGCACCTTTAAACTGTTCAACAAAGATCCAATTTTGTCCTATTTTTAAAGATTTTTTCCAGCATCCACTCAACACACAGGTAGTGAGTTTTGATACTTGTTTAAAACAATATCAACCTACCTCTCCTTTCACTAGCATTTCAGAAACACAGTAAATTCTTTGGCTAAAAACCTTCCTCCATTGAATAGACCTAAAACACTCACTAGTCTTACTGCACCTGAGCAAACCTTTGTGTACAACTCCGGGCTGAACTTTTGACATTGGAGTTGCAATGGAGAAGCAGAGCCAATCACATTAGCACAGGTCAGAGTGAGAGTCAAAGTAGCCCGATGACCTTTGGGTTGTGAGAGGAGCAGTCAGACTTTGCGGTAGATAATCCCTGGAAAAGCTGTTTATAGTCTGAACAATGACCCCTCCCCCACTCACAGTCAACACAGTCAAGCTCTATCAAACCATTATGGTGAAGGAGCATTATTTACTCCCAAATATATCCCATTATAAGAAACTGATACAAAATACATGCAATACTGGCATCAGCTCTACAAATCCACATTGAACCGTCTGTATTTTCTTGGAACACCTGGTTTTATTGATACTTTGCAGTGACGTTATGCTGGGGGTGTTCTACCTGTATCTCCGATAGTGGAATGTTTAGGAGTTACCGTGGTGACACAAGGCAAACATAAGCAAACACTGACAAAAAAAAGTTTACGACTGTCAAGAAAATAAACACAAACATAAACAGATTTAAACATCATGGTCCTGAAGTGTTAGATATGAGGATTATTGTGATGCTATAGTTATTTTCTAAGTCCATGAATAAAATAAAACATGTCAAGGTATTTTTATATTTTATACTTGAATGGGAATCATAAAGTGCTTCTATAGAACATGCTTTCAAACTTTTTTCACACTTGTTATTACTTGTAATGTTCCCTAGTATGGCATTAGACTTCTTTTGCATTTATTCAATTACAGAGTTCATATTGCTCAAAACATACCACACATAAGCATTCTTACTGAGAGTGGGTTTACCTCTCCAGTGATCTGACTTGTAAACTTTGCCCATCTCGGTGGCTTCTGCATGGAGATAGATTTAGGTGTAAAGCCAAACTGTGGAGCATTCCAGACAAAGCAAGAGCATCAAAAAATGTATGAAAAAGATCAAGGCACACATAAGCAAACACTGACAAAAAAGTTTACAGCTGTCAAGAAAAAAATACACAAGCATAAACAGATTTAAACATCAGGGTCCTGTTTAGGTGTTTAATTTTCAACAATAATGGTTGAGTGTGAGTAACTGAAAAATTGTAGGCCATACATTATGACTGTACTGTTATGTAAGGGACTTGGTAAACAGCACAAATCAGCTACCTTGTTGTAGTTTCAATTAAGTGAGTTGTTTTTGAGTAACAGAGCTTCAGACAGAGCAGAAACTTGAGTTAGCTTCATAACCCCAGGAAATGTTGATGACATCAGCTGCAAAGTATCAATAAAAGCTGGGTAAGAGCCCATATGTATGCACTGCATCGGATCCTGACAGGTTGCCCTAGTAAAGAGTAAACGTTTGCTAGTGAAATATTGCAATAAGAAATGATGCCAGCCTACACAGATTGAATATATGTGCAATTATATTTTTACATTTTTGCATTTTACATTTTTATTTTAATCCATAGTTTCAAATTGTCAATGGACTGCTTGGGTCATAGAGAGGTGTACAGCCAATCCTCTCTCAGTGAAAACATGTGGACGCTAAAGCAGAGTTCTGACATTAGAAGAAGAAACTGGATTGGTTGTTGTATTAAATGGCTCTGAATTAAAGTTTTGTTTGTATCTATGAAAGGATTTTTTAGAATAAAATCAAAATAAATATTGTGAATCAAAACTTTTTTATTTTTTTTTGCTACCATATCACCCCCGCAGCAGCCTTCCTTGAATACAGACTCTCCTTTTCAAAACCCGTATCCACTCTCTGAGCCTCTTGAGCATTTTAACCAAAGGATGAGAGGAATCACAAGATCTGTCTTTAGATTGGGGACATTCACTCTGGGTGGCCATGAGTCAGGGCCAGTCTCTACTTCCTGAGCTCTCCGTGGGCCTGTGGAGCAGCAGCACAGAGCATGGTAGAGCAGCATTAGCAGTAGCAGCAGTAGCCATACCCCATTAGCCTGCTCTTGGTTGCGCGCTCCCTCACTCCTTGGTCCCTGTGCCTGACTTAAGCGGAGCCCTGGGCCTGCAGCACTGGCACTGGTATAGAGGGCCATGTAAATGTCAGCGTCTCAAAGGCAGTGCGCCGCCGAGCGTGAAATGAAATCTGGCAGAGTTTTAGGGCCTGCCTCCCCGCACATGGGTTTTCCACTGCAGATAGTCCTATGTGTAACACTCCAGCGCATGTTGTGATTACATCTACGGCCACCACCCTGGGTCTTTATCTAAGATTAGTGTGAGTGAGGTCAACAGTTTGTTTTCAGATATTAAACAAACATTTCAACGCGCATTAAAGTAATAAAACTTGATACATTAATATTAGACAAATAGCACCTTCCAAAGATCCTATATTACGCAAAATTGACTATTGTGAGCTTTAAGCCATGTTATAATGCTGTTACCCCCTCAAAAACATACCTGCAGTTGTATTGTTTCATTCACACATGTGTGAATAATACTTTATTATTAGTCTGTCTGCATCTCCATAGCTCAAAATTCTCTGTTCCACCTTGTGATGTGAGCTAACTTTCACCTTTGGTTTAAAAGAGACAGACAATTCCAGGACTGAAATCATCCAAATGATTCTACTGAAGGTGTATGGAGTTTAAAAACACTGTGGAGCACTTCCCGTATTACCAAATTACATCACAAGGTGAAGAAGAGTGTTTTCAGTTGAGAGAAAAACTCTAATATGACGTAAATATGTAGGGATTGTGTGTTAAACATGCATGAATGAAACAAAAACACAATTCCAGATATGTTTTTGATGAGGAAACAACATTATAACAACATTATAACACAGATGAGAAAATAGTGTGAGATGGGCCATTTCAAGAAGTGCTAAGTGTTTAGAAGTGCTAGATAAGAGGATTATTCTGATGCTATAGTCATTTTCTAAGTCCCTGAATAAAACAAAACACGTCAAGATATTTTTATATTTTATGACATATAGTATGGCATTAGACTTCTCTTGCATTTATATATACATATGCATTCTTACCTCTCCACTGATATGACTTGTAACTTTGCCCGTCTCGGTGGCTTCTGCATGGAGATAGATTTAGGTGTAAAGCCATACTTTGGAACATTCCAGACAAAGCAAGAGCATCAAAAAATGTATGAAAAAGATCAATAACTATGAGGAGGAAAAAAAATCAAGATAACGTAAGTTAAAGCATAAGTTAAAGATAAGGAAATGTACTGTGAATGAAGAATTGACATAGTACTGTGCTGTTCTGGTGTGACCAATGAAATGCTGTTATCACTGATATAAAAACCTGATTGCCCTATCAGAGCTATTGTTCTGGCGGGCAGCTGCTATAGCCAGCCCTCAGTGTGTGTAGACATTCTAAAATAGCCTCCACTGTTCCATTTGGAGCTGTACCTTTGCAGTTCATCCTCTTAAATAAATCCATCTGCTTTAAATAGACAGGTACTGCTCACGGAGGCTTTCTTCAATGGACGCTCACATGACGGGAGTTCCCAGGGAGACACCTGCGACCATGTGACCTGGGTGGACAACAATGAGAGATGTGTGGACTAAGGCTGTAGACCTTTAGTCATTTAGTTGATCAATTGGTTGATGGTCTCTTAGTTGACCAAATTTTGTTTTAGTTGATGAATTTATTAAAGGCCCCATATTACACTAGTTTCTGGTCTATGCTAAAATGTTGTTTCCTCATCAAAAACATACCTGGAGTTGTGTTTTGTTTCTTTCAGACATGTTTAACACACAAATCCTGCATATTTAAGATGAATTCTTCTCTCGAAATCACTCTGTTCAACCTTATGATGTCATGTGGTGATACAGTGGTGCTCCACTTTAAATTCCATACACCTTCACTAGAATGATTTGGATAATTTCAGCCCTGGAATTGTCAGTCTCTTCTGAACAAAATGCAAAATGTAACTGTTTAGTTGAAAACTACCACTACATGACATCACAAGGTGGAACAGAGCATTTTCACCTCAGGTGAGACAGACTAATAACCAGAATTACAGAAAAACATTTTTAAGGAGGTAACAACATAGCACAAGAATGCATTTTGTGTAAAGCAAGACTTTTAAGGATTTATATGGTATAAAACAGAAAGAACGTAGTGAGTGTATATTGACAAAAAAAAAATGCCCCAATATGGCACATCACAGTAAAAATGTGAGAATTTGACTCATTATCATTAGTTAATTAGGGTCATGATTACCATTTTTTTTTTTCTTGTTTAAGAAGGCAGAGACTCCTGCTCCTGCTTTGTTCATCCCACTCAGCTATGGCAAAACCATCGACAAGAGGATTTAGAAACCTGACAATGATGCCTGCACAAAGACATACATCTTGTCAGGAGATAAAAGAAAACCAAAAAAGCGTTTCACAGCTCCTCTAATGAGGAAGAACCAGAAAACATTTGAGCTTCTTCAGTCTATGAAGCCACATGTCCCAGTGGCTCCTTGGCCTAAACCCGCCTGTCCAGTGGTGGTGAAGCCTCCAGTGGAGCCCAGTGCGGAGCCCAAAAAGGGGCATCATTAGCTAAATCTGTACAGTTTTCTTAATACAGTATATGAATGTGTTTGTACTTGGTCCTTGGCTTCTAAGTACCCCCGATCAAAACACTTCTTTATCAGGCTCATAGGACCACACCAGCTCTAAAATGGCATAAAAACACTGTCAACAGTGGGTAAGAAGATACCAGTGTTGTGAATTACATGTAAAACTGGTTGTTTCTTGATTATACACTACCAGCCAAATGTGTGGACACACTTTTTTATATTATGAGTATTTACATTGGAAATTATCACCGAAAATGTCAAAACTATGAATAACCACATAATGAATGTAGTAAAGAGAAATACTAAATAAATGACCCTGACAAGACACATCTGAAAAGTGAAAACCATTCAAGGAGACTTCTTCAAGAAACTAATTTAGAGAAGGTCAAGGATTTGTAGCTCTGTTAACAAAGCACAGTAAGGCTACTTTGAGGACTTGAATACAATATGTATATGTATATTTTTTCCCCATCCATTTTACTTCATTTACTTACTTCATTCCTCAGAATCTACAGAGTTATTTCAAAATGAGAATTGTGTGATTTCTGGTGTAAAATGATGCACCGGTGAAATGACACATGCTGCAGTTTGTGACAGTCAAGACGTGCATGAGAGAGAGAGATACAGAGAGAGAGAGGGAGCAGAAGAGAGGGGGGAACAGAGAGAAACAGAGCGGAATAAAGAGAGAAACAGGGAAAGAGGGAGCGAAAGAGGGGGAGAAGAAAAGAGAGAGAGATTGACAGGGATAGAGAGAGATACAGATATATATATTCCGAGAGGGAGGAAGCAAAAGAAGGGGATAGAGAGAGAGACAGAGGGAAAGAGAAAAGCAGGGAGGAGGACCGAAAAAGGGGAGAGGGAAAGAGAGAAAGACTGGCACAGAGATAGAGGGATAGAGAGAGAGAGAGAGAAAGACCGAAGAAGAGAGAGAGATATCCTTGGTCACATCTCTGATTCATGGTGATCAGAGCCGGGCCAGCTGCTGTAGACGCACTGCTCGCCTGGACCCTGCTCACTGACCACTGGGACTAACAAGCTGGACCCTGTTACTGTCTGCACCCCGACCAAAGCTGCACACGTAGTACAGTATTTGTGGGAACTTTCATTTTCAGCTCCATGACACCCGAGCTCACATGGATAGAGCTGACGTGATTGATGATGACAACGAGGAGGTCAAAGGTTAATATAACAGTGACAGCAATTCCCACTCATGACATCACTCAAACCGCTAGGGCTGCGAGATTAATGAGAAATGACTTAAAATTGCAATCTCAATGGAAGCAGTCACAAAATCTGCAATTTTTAATCATGATTTCCTCAAACTATACACTTTCCTGTGTTATTCTGCATATTGCCCTATATCTTAGATCTGTACAAACATTGTTCTGAAATATCATTCTTGTATAAGTTTGTCAGCTCACATTTCAGTATTTTTGTCAATTCTTCTGAGCTTGTTTAAACTGTGAACTTTAAACAGAATCCTATAATTAAAATATAAATTGCAAATGTAATCACAACTGCAAAAGAAAAATTGCGATGAAATATTTTTACAAAATCCCTACAAGTTTCTTACATTCTCTGCTAGGCTACAGTCTACAATGCAAAAGTACACATTTAATATCAAAGTTATCACCAAATATAATGCGTATTTTGAATGAGATATTGCATGCTTTGGGGTTGTAACAATTTATTAGGTTAAACAAGTAGAACTAATTAAACCTATAATTGAAACTAAACTTCTGATGTATTTTCTATCAATTTCATTTAAGAAAACACAAGCAAGTGAATGCACAGCAGTCCCACAGCTAAAGCTATATTAGCCCATTGCAGTGTTTATGTGGGCTATAGCCTGGTGCGCTTGATAAGGAGAAATAGTGTTTAGATTTATTAGATCCCAGGATATCTGATACGGGAGCACACTCTTTAATCTATTATGAGCCTCTGATAAGCACAGTGCAATTTCATTTCTCCCGGTTATTGCCTGCTCTTCTCAGGTGACCATAAGCAGCCCTGTATGTTCACAATCGCACACTACTTCATTAAAAGTACCACAGAGATAGACCACAGTTATCTGCTCCCTCCCTATACCAGATTAGGCACTCCTGCTCCCGGGCCACTTGCCTTACTATTAGCTGAAAATATCAAAATGTAGCTAGTGGTATCTGAAAGCAAGGATACTGTGCTCTATGGGTAATATTGCAAAAAAAAAAAAAAAAAAAGTCAGATGTCAGAGTCCTACAAATCACAATTCCGATTTAAGCAATTTGCTAGTTTTAAATTGTCTTATAGCTGGGTATGTGATTCTCAAACTGTAAAAGGAAAGAGATTTTTAGCTGTTATCCGTGGTTCATTGCTACTATTCACATGTATAGATTTTCTGGGTACATGTAAAGCTTTAGAATGACGTTTTCCACAAGGCAAACGTGCTCTCATCCCAAAACACAGAACCAGGCATTTTACTCCAGACTGACAATTGATAAATAGATGCAGACACTGTGAAGGGGTATGAGTTTTATTCATACAATAAACTTTATTGGAGGGAAAGAAAAATACTTTTTTATAAGTAAAGAGTCGAGTAAAGTTAATACTTCTTCTGATAGTGCATTGTAGGAGATTTTGGATATTTTTGTTAAAAAATGACCAAGTTTGAGCTGTAGAGGATTGAAAATGTAACTGTAACTGAAGCAAATTGGTTGCTTCATTCTGCTATATATTTGTTGCAGCTGTCACTACTGGCTATTTACAAAAGGTTTACAAAGGATCATTAGTATCACAATGCAATGCTCCTAGTGGCTGAGAAGTGAAATGCCGCGAAGTGAGTTGCCCGTAGTGACCAGGGAAGCTCAGCATGACATAGCAATGTCCCAGAGCTTTCTGAAAATGTATAGTTCATTACCATAAAAAAGCTGATCATTGTTCTCAGAATATTATTCTTTCTTATCATTAAATTTGACTCAGGAGTAGATCATGACTAGCCAGGCTGGCACCACCTAGTGCCCCCGCTCAATTTCATTTCTGTCCAGCAACTAGGTCAGGAATTGGAATACATTAAAGGGTTCACAAAAACCCTGGAAGTGCGAGTCCACCAGCCAATCAGCAAAGAGCAATACATTCTGTGTTGGCAATTATTCCTGAGATCGAGGATTTAAAATCATAACAAACACAGCGTTCAGTGAATTTTATCAAGGGGAAAGACGTTATTGCCCTTCTTCCTATGGGATTTGGGAAAAGCTTAATATACCAGTTATCACCGTTAGTGGTGCATTACATAAGTCGAGGGAACAAATTCTAATGCTGCAAGGTCAGACTGTTTCTACGAAGGGAAACCAGCTAATGAATCAGGTTGGATCAAACACAATATTGGTTTTAAATTTGCTAAGTATGAGCCGCATTTTTTTGTAAACTTCATACTTCTACGTATCCTGTTAGGGCGTTCACCCGAACGGGCTCAAACTTGGTACACTCGGGTTAGGGTTATGGTTAGGGCTAGAATTAGGGATATAGTTGGCGTTAGGGTTGGGGCTAGGGTTAGGATTTAAGGTAGGGTTAGGTTAGGGTTAGGGTTTAGGTGCGTTTGTGGGACATGGCATGTGAGGGGCGCAACATGTGCGGGGTATGGCGAGGGCCTAAAACACACGGCCCAGGCAGGACCCAGGACCCTTGCAGCTGAGAAGATGAGAAGATCTATTTTAATACAATCTTGGAGTTTATATTTTGTGTGTGGATTTATTTGAAACTATAGAGCTGCTTCTTTGTGACAACATCAAGCAATAGTTGAATCAAGGTGCAAATGAGTTCTGTTGTGCAACTGAAAACAAAGGTTTGCATCTGCACTCATCCATGTTTAGGGTCAAGAGCCACATGCTGCAGAAGGGTCTGTTAGTACGATAAAGGCCAGTCGTGTCCATATAAATTTTGATGTAAAAATTTATAGTTAATTATAAAAAAAACAAAACAAAAAAAACAGCATTGTTTAAATGACCAAAAATAATAAGAGTATTGTTTTCACATCAGAATATTACAGTATTAAAGTAACACAGTGATGCCCTAGCTGCAAAATTTTCCCAAAATGTTGAAATCTCCAATTCACTTAATTTGCTACCATTTGCATATACATAACATTTTTTTTTATTTATTTAAAGTTTGTCAAAATGCCTCAAGCAGTGTAGCAATAAGGAAGAGAAGGGAGTCAGTAGTGCCTCACAATTGGCAGTGGGGGCAGCGATTAAGGCGCAGGCGAAGGGGGATCATTGCTGCTTATGGCTATATTCTTGCATTATTGTTATTGTATCAGTAGCATAAAGTAGTTTGAATATTATCGTTTCTCACAGTATATCTCTGTAACAACATATGATGATTCAAAATTTGTTATTGTGACAGGCCTACGTTGACCAATCGGAGGAGTGGGTGGATACAAGTATAGGTAAATGGCATATGGCTGTGTTTGAGCATAGAGCTGTGCTGTCACAATTTGCCAAGCTTGTAGAGGTAATACAAGTGTTTATTATTATCATCATAACAATCTCAAATCAGCTATCACCATACAGCCAGATCACAACTGGATACACGTACTTTCATACTGTCATATCTCCCACTGCTAATTCTAAGGTGGAGAAAGCGATACTGTACTAAGTGAAGCTAAAAGAGAGAGAGAGAGAGTGGAGAGTCAAGCCTGTGTCTCACCAATGGCCTCCCTGGTGGATTATGTTACCCAACAATGGCAGTGGCCTTTCACCAGCAGAGCATGCTCCAATAGCTGAGAGCCATACAAACATGCCCCATCACCAGCACTCCCACTAGAGTCACCATAGTCCCAGTGGAGAAGGCAGGTCTAAAGCATGTCTTTATATCAACAAATGTGTGCCCTAGTTTGTGGGGGAGGGCATATAAAAGCAAGCAATGGCACCATATAGTTCAGCAGAGCATGAAAAGGAACATACACAAAGGGTAGCCATGTTTGTAATGACAATAGGGTTGGGTGGTTGTGACTGAGAGAAAAGATTGACATGGGTTTGATAAGACAGTATCTGGATCTGACTTTAAGCACATACTTAACAGCCCCCGGCAAAAACTACACAGAGACCCGCAGGCATTAGTAAGCACAGAGAGGCATACCACTCAGAGATGCAAAGTCAACAGCACTTAGCCATTCCAAACATGAAAATCAGTAATCAAACACAAATGAGAAAATGACTGCAAAGCAAATGTAATGCAATTGATCTGATTTCTATATTTGCACTGGCGTTCATAATTACACAGGCAAAGCAAAACATTTTTATAACAAGATTAGGAGCCTCTACACTGATGTCTATGTAGGCTAATCAAATTAATAATTTATGTATTTTTTTTCAAATCCTGATTCTGTTTTATTAAAATTTGAGAAAAGACTGAAACATGAACTGCAAAAGAAATGCAAGATCACTGCTTTTTATGTTCACAGAAGTATGAATTCACAGGATTGTATAAAATAAGACAGTGGCAGTAGCTCAGTCGGTAGAGCATTCGGCCACTGATCTGAAGGTTGGCGGTTTGAATCCTGCTCTCGACGTAAAAACATCACAGGTTGAGTGGTCAGATCAACTGACCCACAGGTTGGCTGGTGTGATTCCAGCTCCCACAGATGAATGCTGTCATTGAGTCCTTGGGTAAGACACTTAACCCACCTCGCCTACAGTGTTTGTGTACACTGGTGTGTGAATGGGTGAGTAGTTCCTTGTTGTAAAGCGCCTTGAGGATGGAAAAGCCAAGACAGAGCATATGTTACTGAAATGAATAGTCTTTACATTTAAAAATTACATTTTTATGCAACCGTACTTCTACATCTTATATCACTATATGTAGGCCTATCCAATCACGCCACAAGCTGCAAGAAAAGCTCATAAATAAAACGCTCAAGATATGGTCCATTCTGTACATCATGCTTTCTGTTGTATATTGTATGTGCAATATACAATACAAGTGCATAAACAGCAATTCATGGCATGCAAATTACAATATGTACGAGCTACAGTATATGTGGAACAGCAAGTTCACATCTCTAATAGTGAAGCATATTTCTATAAGCACTAGGCAGTGGCTCTCCCTCTTTGTAAGGGCTCCCATAAGAAAGGTGTCTGTAAAGCTTAACACACAAGAGTCCGCTAATCACCCTGAGGCTAGCTTGTTCTGTGCGCTTTAAAAACAATTACACCAGAGAGAAGCCAGAGAAAGCACACTGCTGCTGCTATCTGGAGCAGGGAGGGCAGGGAGAGGGGCAGGTTAAGATTAGGCTGTAGACCTAAAGTGTGCCCCCAAGTCAGAGTATTGAGGTGTCAGCGGTACTCAGAGAAACATGCTGGAAATAGAGAATGTTCTATATTGGTTTGTACAGCTGCAAGACTGATTTGATTTAACTGCAAATCGCAGGCGTGGTATGTAACATTCTAGTGGGGGGACTGCCACCTGCTTGTTTCATGGAGATGTTACTGCATTCCCTGGAATGATCTACAATATGTCATTTAGCTTTTGTCTTGTGAATTGTCTTAAAATGACTTTGAAAGACATGTATTCTTGCTGTGAGTGTAGTCCTGTGAGTGTAGTCCCCTCTCCACAGATCTGACTTGTAACTTGGCCTAGTGTTGTCACCTACTTATCACCAAGGAGAAAGTTTAATAATATCATAGTGGAACATTTGGCTAAGCAATACAATTTCTCTGGCAACAAAGCAGGACTTTTTAACATTTCAGTCTTTGCAATTTGAGAATCTTTCAAAATCCCTCAATCCTATTGTTTTGTATACTCGAGAAAATCCTAGAAAGTAGCAGGAAGAACATGAAGCCCCATATGAGTAATTAAAACAGATCTGAGGAGCGGCTGGACTATACACAGCACAGTGGGGAACAGTGGGGAACAGTGAAGAAGCTGACTCATCCCCTGCTGTCCCCCTCACACACCATCATCATCCTCAGTGATCAAACCTCAGGCCAGTTCTTAGTAACAGCCATGTCATCACTGCACATCCCCAAATCTGCTCCTCCGTCATCCGCCCTTTTGTAACTGTAATGCCCAGGGGTAAAAAAAAAAGGCAATATTTAGGCCACTGCTTCACATGAATGTGCTACTTGGGGTGGTATTCTATTTCATAATACAACAGGATGTGAAATATTGTTCCCAAGTAAGTAACGGAAGATTTTGTGACTTTTTCACATTGCTTTTTTCTGGATATAAGATTATATTATTATGATTATGTAAGCATAGGATTAAATTTGTGATTTAGTTTTTCAAAATTCACTTCAGAGAGTACATTTTAACACATCCAGGAGCATTAACTTTTGTGAGAAGATTGAAAATATTCTAAACGAATACAAGAATTACACGCATTTAAGATTATGTTTGTAGATGTCTAAATTTCAAGACTGAAGTTTTATTTTTATTTTTTGGAACTAACTTTGTGCGTTATCATGTTTTTTAAATTAATGGTTGGAACATTTCACCTATTTTTCATGTACTGATAAAAAATTCAAGTCCTCAAACATCAGTCTGATCCCTGGGGTTATGTTTACTGCCAATAACATCCTTTGTATAGCTCTTGGCTTGAAGTTCAATGACAACACAATTAAATCTAAGCATTCAAGACTGATTAATGCAGCGAAAATCACATGCAACAAACATGTGGACTGGTATTGTTCCTTTATATTTTAACCTGTGAGCCATGAGATAAAGGCTACGCTACCGAAGCATGGAGGTTTGGTTGAAAGTTCAGCCCAGAGCACATCATTGTTTGACAGGTAAAGTGAAGAGCCACCTAATGATCATTGGAACATGGTAGTATACGAGACTGCAGTTATAGGCGCACTGTTTGACGAAGGTGTTCCACAAAGGACAGCCTCCATGTTTGGTTGGAGAGGAGAGAGAAGAGAGATTAAAAGGTTGCAGGTTTGGTCCATGGGCTTGAAAAATATCCATCAATGGCTACTAGGGCTACAACTATTGACTGAATAATTGTGACTTAAAAGAGAACCTATTGTTGTATTTTGATAATAGAAATCATTATGTGGACTAGACTCTAAAGAGGCGGTCAAACTTGCCGTTATTTGGTTCTAAATTTGGCACATCTTAGTCCTGATGTGGACTTGGGTTCATCCTGTTCTAGACATTCTTAAAGTCTGGTCTAGTCCTGGTTTAGTTTCAGGTTTAGGCCCAATGTTGATGTGTGAACACACCCTAAAACACATATAAAATTCCTTTTTTACAGCAAGACAATGCAAAATGTCAAAAAAAACAACAACCATTACTGATCATCAAAAATAGACAGATATGCTATATGCTATGGTGTGTGTTGTAGAGAGGATATTTTGGAAAACTACTTACCAGGAACACAAATTAAATACACTATAGTTGCCATGAGTTATTTTATCCTTTTATACTCTTTATGACTTATTCATAGTCAAGCAACATTTAGCCTTCTTCTGTATCTTTTCAGCACTTATATTCTCTGCTATTGGCTTTGTGCCCCGGTCACATACAGCAGCAATAATAGACTGTGTTCTCATAGCATATAATTTCCATTCACATTAGGAGCTATTAACCCTGTTTTAATCTCCTATATGAGCTAGAGGTGCAATTTCATCACCAGAGTCATCCATTCACAGAACAGCTGGAGTACAGGGAGTCATGCTATTGTTATGCTTGAATTTCACTAAAGTCCGGAGCACTGATGTCTGCGCAAACTAGTGCATGCCATTTACAGGGACCAGAGAGGGTAAATTAAAGAATAACGACTTCTCTCATAAGGCATCCGCTTTACCAATAAAACAGCCAAGCATCCAGCCAGCAGGAAAATGATACGAGACCTTTACAGCTATTAGGAACACATGTGAAGACCTGTGTTAAACTGGCAATCAGTCACAACATATGCGCAAGCCACGACTAGTTTGTGTTCACTGAATAAATGTTGTAGTTAGGCTGCAAATTCTCACCCTGCGCGTTCTGGGGCTAAACGATGACATGCCATTAACGCAATTGCAGACGCGGCTGTTCGTCAAGGTGCACGGATGGGTTTATTGGACACTACATACCAGAGCTCCATGATGCAGCGTGACATTAAATGAAACGCAGTCATTCAAGTTAAAATAATTGCCACAGTTGTTAAAGCAATAAGAATCCCGTATGGAACTTATAGTAGCAAATTCTTAAGTGCTGTGTACTGTTTGTAATGCCATTACGCACGTTATTGTCATGGCTGAACACTACGCATTAGGAAATTCAACTTACAGTTTCAATGCAAAAAGTTGATAACTGACTAATTTTAAAAGCAAAGAAAAAGCTGCCACGGAGAAATGAATGAAATAATAATTTTAGGGATTTCACGTTTACCTTAGGAGCACAGTAAACCGACAGTCCAACAGTGGCGTTTTGGAGCAATGTGCACACTTTCGATGAAATAAGTCGCTGTTCTTATGGCCAAAGCAAGTCAGAGCAGGTCCGATAGGCAGTCACTGTGATGGTAAGGTCCCACACACCGTAGTATCCTCCAGCATCGCTCCGTCTGTGGGCTGCAGAGGCATCACTGGACGTATGAACCAGCGCTGCACATGAGCGGCGACAGGGAAAGTCAGACATGGAGTAGGCCGGTGCGGGCTGGATTCTTCTGTGAGCTGAGAGGCTGGAGGTACAGGTAGCTACACGTGATCATAGAAAAAATGCGAATGAGTTAAATGTGCCATCAAGCTACATAAATGTGCTACAAAATAGAACGAAGAGTAGCCATTAGTTTTTATACATTTTAACACAAAATTGCACCCCCGCGCTAAAACTGAATTTTTTAAGCAAAACGAATAACTTGCCAGATAGTGCTAAGCTAGGCACTCATCAGATAACGTCTTTTCGTTGTATTGTATTCCTTTGTTTTCCTCCAAAAGTGCACGTAAAATGCAGGCTAGTACTCGGGCTAATCTTTTCAAAAGCACTTGCCTGTAATCACGTCTCATTGCGCATGTCACACGCTGCGCATGGTGTCTCCATCGAAAGTGTGGAGGCATGTTTCCGAAGAAATATGTTTCAGTAAATATAATGGACAGTATTTTTTTTTTTAATCAGATAACGTGTTCATTTTACTATATCAGGCTATTTTAACCAACGTTAATAGAATACATATGGTAAGATACCCTGTTTTTCTTAAAATACTACCACAATAAAGAAAGAGTACTCTAATGCAATATGTTTACTGTAAGACCTATGCATTTTGTCTGTCGGGTATTTTAAACAATTATCAGTATCCATGTTAACAAAATATTAGTAAGTAAAGTAAAAGAGTTATCTGTGCTTTCAGCTGGCTGCAGCTGCAGAGCCCGTTGCTGCCTCTGCTTTTTGTGAAGTGTTCCTTTCAGACACAAGTTGTGCACCAGAGGGACAGCTGTGCAGCACATCAGCCTGAGTCTGTGTCACTCCACAGAAGTGAACTGATGAATGACTGGAGGGAGTCTGCTGGGAGCGAGCACTACCAGCACAGAACAGCCCTAGCTCTGAGCCTGCAGGGCAGCCCAGATCTAATAACAAAGCTGCATACTTCGGTAGAATAACCCTGGCAACCACAGCAGCACTACTGGCAACCAGTATGGTTAGTGGGGACTTTAAACAATCAGAGTTCTTGCGTACACAATCTTTTGAAAATGAATTCAGTCTGACAAAGACGGTTGGATGAGAGATTCAAAGGGAACATTTCGTGCATGATGATATGATAGGGGGATTTACTGTACCCACTAGCCTTTTCATCAAGCAGCAATCAACAATTTATTGGTGGCAGTCAGTCAATAAAGGCGTTCCCTGGAAGTGCCAGTGAAATCAATATTCCCCTGTGACACAGCACACAGGCCGCAGTGAGGGATGGATGGGAGGGGCAAAACTGAGCTGGAATGAGTTGCCACATTTGCACTGTATGCAAATACAATTGATTAGCTGTGCTGGCAGCAGAACATTAAAAATGACCTAAAACTAAATGAATTTGTCCTTCACTTTATGCATAGTGCTAATCCTAGCTGACAGATAGGCCTGTCACCATAAATACTATATTGACTTATTGTTCAATAAATGATGATATATTTTTATGGCGTCAATATTTATTGTGAGTACTTTGTATTACTGAGTTGAGCTGAAAATCACTAAATAACATCTACGACTCATTATACTCATTATTAACTTTTATTATATTTAGAATTGTTACAGGGGGTGATAATCTTGCTTTAGGGTTATTATGTCAGTATCATAAATTAGTTTCAATATTATCATTTATCCTCTATATTTTCTTAAGCGCTTCAAAATGTGTTATGGTGACAGGCCTACTGGCAGATGGGTTTGCTGGGTGGACTTTCCCTGTCAGTGCGATGCTCTGGTTTGTTTTGATCTGAGCTCGTGAGGGCTGCCTTTGCTTGAGGGATCACTTGGCTGTCGCACATAGCTGACCACAGTCAATATTTAGGACTTGTCCTCGGAGAAAGCAAGACAACAGTGATGGTGTCCATGGCATTATAGCACTGTGGAGTATGCAGCAAATTCATGATTGCTTTGTGAGCCAGTCTTCGCTAATGAAACTTGTGCTGCTTAGATTCCCCCAGGAGGCATTTGTGATCTTATTCATGTCACATTATGTTTCATGTACATCCATGACGCTGGACGGCACATCAAAGCCTATTATGTAGCTAGCCTGTGACAACATCTGTGGAGTGAGTACAGACATAGCATGTCAGACAAAAATCCTTTGGGGAAACTGAAAATTATATGAATTAAAAGGAACCATATTTCAGGTTTTGTTTGTAAATTTCAGAAACTTGGCCTAAGTATATCCCCAGATACAAGGTAAGCATGTTAAAATCAAATATAGTGCTTACTGATGACAATTTTAATACTGTTTATTTTTAATAACGAAAAAGTGGATATGATTTTTCCATGTACTGAGAAAAAACTTGTATGTGTTCTCTGTTTGTAGATTTAGGCACTGTGGCTATAGAGGTTCAGTTGTGATTGTAATAGTTTATCTGATAAAAAAAAAACGCGTTCTAACTCCCAATCCCTTCCATAAAGCTCCAGTCCATGGTTTAGCCCTGTTGGTGGCACAGCATGCAACAGCCAGCTATTTATCAATTATTCATACCGATGGAGATTCTTGCAAACATATGAAAGATGACACAGAGTGCAAAGTAACTATTAAAATATTTGTACGATGTATTTACTGTGAATCATAAATGAACTAAAGCCACTGTAGCTCTTATGATTCATATGATGTATAACTTGGCTCTGTAGCATGTAAACACCAGAGGCATGCTGTGGTTGGTTACATCACAATCTGTTTAATTAATAGGATTTAGGACACTGGCAGATGAAGTCTAATCAATGGGAATTATTAATCATTTTCCATCGTTAGCCATTCTGCTCATTGACAGCCCTGTACCTTTTAATGAGTGTGGTCAACTAAACCAAAACAACTTTCAGTCACAATAGTGGGTAAAGCAACCGATTCAAACAAGAGCTTGAAAAGTGTTGAAAATGAGACTATTTTGTTTGCAGGGTTTTATTAACATGTTATTTTGACTTTCATGACAGCAACACATTTCGACATTTTGGAATGGGATAAGTCAGACGATCCGCGCAGAGATCCATCAGAGAAGATTTGGTCCTTTCAAAAAGGAGGCTCTTAGAAAAATATCTGGAACTGAGGTACTCACAAAATCTGGACTTCAGACTATTCTTGACTTGTATGACACTTCCCAACTCCTACACTAATGATCAAGCAGCATATAAAAACAAAATTTTCTTATTTTTTGCCATTTTGATATAATAGTGTTGCTGTCCTTGTCATAAATCTCACAAAACGTAAAATGGCATGTGTTTTAGAGTCTTTATATTGCTTATGGACAAGTATTAATTTTAAAATATGTATTGATTTTCACAATTTAATAAGTCAGCAAAAACAAAACAAAAAAACTAAATTAAAGAACAATAAAGGGTTTAAAATTAATATTGCAGCCATATACAAGATGCAAAAATTAAAAGTTGTGCTGTAAATCTGAAAATAATAAAAATATTTTTAGATTACATACATCAACAGAATATTTGAAACTGAATGTTCTTCAAAATGGTTCTTACATTTTATAAAGAACTCAATGGTATCCAGAAACCTAAAACTTTCCTCAAAATCCTGATACAGCACTCCAGTCTCACGCAGCTGTGTGAAAACTGCTCTGTGCATGGGCGACTGTCTCTTCCCGCCCTCCATTTTGGATCGATGAACTTGCCCGTGGGGACATGTGCAAACCTTTGATCCTCTTTTGAAGACCTTATCACTTTTTCACTTGATCCAATTCACACAGTTTTGTCTTGAATGAATCATGAATAATTATATGGAAAAGCCGTTATCTGCAGCTTCTCATGATGACTTGTTCGAAACACAATGGTTTTACTTTGACTGTAATTATAATTGGCCAAGCTTTCTAAGAATGTCCTACAAGGCAATACAATTGAACTCATTCCTGTTTAGTTGTATATTTATAATAGGTTGTGTTCATGTGCTTGGATTTGATGTTATCGTAATGTCAGATGGAGGGCAAGAGCCATTATAACTCTATGGGAGATTTACTGTTTTGAAAAAATATTTAAACTTGTGATCCAAAAAACATAAACTTTATACATTATTCGTTAGGGATTGGCTCCACAAACTTGCCATATTAAAGATCTACTATGTAACTTTTTGTTTTGGGATCTGTCACCTGGTAAATCAAGATTTACCGGTCAGTCTACGTTCCTACCTATGGTCATGAGCTCTGGGTAATGACCAAAAGGACAAGACCACGGATACAAGCGGTCAAAATGAGTTTCCACCGCAGGGTGGCTGGGCGCTCCCTTAGAGATGGGGTGAGGAGTTTGGTCACATGGGAGGAGCTCGGAGTAGAGCTGCTGCTCCTCCACGTCGAGAGGAGCCAGCTGAGGTGGCACGGGCATCTGTTCCGGAAGCACGCCTCCTGGGTTTTCCGGGCATGTCCCACCAGGAGGAGGCCTCAGGAAAGACCCAGGACACGCTGGAGGGACTATGTCTCTCGGTTGGCCTGGGAACGCCTCGGGGGTCCCCCCAGAGGAGCTGGAGGAAGTGTCTGGGGTGAGGAAAGTCTGGGAGTCCCTGCTTAGACAGCTGCCCCCACAACCCGGCAACAGATAAGCGGAAGAAAATGGATGGATGGATAGTCCATCACCTGCATGTTTCTATATAGATGTCACTGCTCTCCCTGAAATGTTCCACAGTATGACATTAAACAACTTTTCATACATTTATTAGATTCCAGGTGGTTTTATAGCTCAAAAATACCTTGAAAAACAGGCATTCTGACTGTGAGTGTGATTGCCTCTGCACAGATCTGACCTGTAATTTTGTCTGGTTTGGTCTCCATAAAGATACAAAGGTTTAACACCATACAGTGAAAAATTCCAGACAAAGCAATAACATCTCATTGGAGACAAGCATTTAACAGGCCCTCCACCAAAAAAATTACACAATGCACCTTTAATCTTATGGCTTGAAGTACTTTTGACTATCACTTAGGCTACATATTTGGGATTCAACAATGACACCACTTTCTGAAGGAACAGAGGAAAAAAAATGATTTCACTTCAGTTTATTTCTGCGAAGAAACAAAAAACGTGTGCCAGTTTTCTTTCATGTGGATAAGCCTAGTAATTACAGATATATTTGACATACATCAGGACAAGAAACCTGGGATGTCTCATAGCATCACATAACCCCCTGCTAATCTAACTAATTTCTGTTTACATAGGAGGATCTTTTTAACCAGGCAATCCCATGTAAAAGTTAATGAGGTGATGCTAACAAATGGGTAAAGCTGTTCTCCTGGGACCTTGTAGTATGTTATCTCTTTCTTCAGCAGCCAACCAAACAGTAGTAGAAGCACTAAGAATAGAAATAGCAATGAAGGTGAATAATTTAAACACAGGGGGTGGAATACACAAGTTAATTTCTCACAACCGCTGAGAAAAGTGGAAGTTGAAAGTGCAAATGACATCTGTTCATATGTCTCTAATTATTATTGGGTTTGCTGAGATACCTGTGGTAAATATTTATCAGTGTTACTCCATTTAGTTGTACTTGCACAAAAGTAAATAAAAGAAAACAGGAAGTAGCACTGAGTTATGAAAGGTAATATTTCTAACTATGCTGTTTTAACTGGTTTACAGTGATGGGAATATTACTTTGAAAATGTAGTTACATAATACCGATTACCTGCATTAAAAAGCAAAATGCAACTGACATGAACTGATAAACTAATACAAGAATCACATTTCACAACATGTTTGTATAGACTGAAACTACAGGGTTAGCAGTTTTTATACTGTATAGTATAGTATAGTATAAGACAGGATATTTTGTTTGTGGAGGAAATTATGGAACTTTAGTAATTTCAGGTTTTGTGATGTGATAATTGCTTCTAGTTAATTTGGGATTTTGACTCAATTGCAATCAATCTTGCAGTCATAGAATCCATTCCTGTCCATCTTGGGACTGAAACAGAGGGCTGCATATAGCTTACCTCTCCTTGCTCATTTCAAATACATTTGTTTGAGAAGAGTGTACCACTGAATTTAAATTGCACTATAAAAGTGCAGTTCTGGGCTTACCAAAACTTTGTCCCATTTATTTCCCCTTTCCTGCTGCGAGAGTTGTATTTTTCACACCTCCTTAAACTTTACAAAAGAAATTCTCAAAGCTCCATAAAATATTGAAAAGACAACGTTAGAAAGTGTACTGTGTTTTTTTTTATTTAACACATTGGGTACGCAGTTGTTGTTTTTTTTTTTCCGCAATTTCACTTACATATTTATTATTTGAAATCACTGATGGTTTTGAGTAGTTCATTGTGTTTCATTGTTGTTAACAGGTAAAATACAGAAAACAAATGCTGTGTTTGGGGTTATTTCTCAAGATAAAATGTAAGAAGCATTCAAGGTATGAAGCTGTTGTTCACAGACTAAAATGTGATACCTAGCCTTGACAGTTTAGACAATATTGTTTTGTGCTTTTATGAAAGCACTGGCAATCCAGAAGAGACAGGGACAAAAAAGTGCAGATGTGGTGAATAGGGTTTTGAAAATGTGATACTGTAACTTTGCAATAGAATATTGGAAATGTAGCTACTCAGCTTTGAACTAATGACACTGGTGATGATGAAGAGCTTCCTGAGGAGGCTTAGGGGTTTGGTGCTGCGGTTGAGGAAATTTAAGAATCATGGATTTACCTGAAGGTGCACAATGTAACTTTTCTTTGTCTCCATGGTGATGTCTTTATCTGGAATGTTTTGTAGTATAGCATTAAATTGATCTGGCAGGCATTTATTTTCATACCAGGCAACATTTATTCCTTCTCTTCCAAATTTTCAGCAGATTATGTTTTAAGCAAATGCAATTTTATTGTAGTGAAAATTGTATATTTGTAGATTTATATTTCAGTAGACCTAGGAAGACTTGCCGATTGCACTTCTTTCAGCTAATGGGATCTAAATAAAAAAACAGATCTGACTTGGTCTTGTGGCATCACCTGCTCGTCTCCACAGAGAAGATGTATAAGACAAAAGCCATACTGTGGAACTTTCTTGTCAAAGCAATAACCTTTCCTTATAGACAAGCAGGTAACGGACCCTCCTTCAAAGTTGCATCTTTACAATGATTGGGAGCAAAAGAAAAGAGGTTTGGAAAAATTAAACAACAGCTTTGTACATACATACCAATACATATGGATGCTATTTTCTTATTCCTCTGTATGTTTTCCATGCAGTGGTTCACTGCAGGCATTGACTTGTGACTGTTTATGGATGTGGAAGCGTGGCACAAAATGAAAGTGTTGACCTTCAAGCAGTGGGTGCAGTGAGTTCCCTCCCTCCCAACTCAGACTTTATCTGGTCTGCATTATTTAAACATGTGAGCACAGCCTTTGATCACTCTAAAACGCCTGGAGTCTCCCAAGGATTGGACTTAAGTCTTTATTATTGTGTGTCACTCTTTCTGTCTTTTTACACAATGTTACTGTGAAATATCTGGCTGACAGGTAGAAGGTGAGGGCTGTGACTGTGTTATTACTGCTCCAGTGCTCTCCACTCTCACTCTCTCTCTTCTCCTGTCTCCGTGTCCTCTGCACTCTTCTAACCCGCTGTATCCCGAATGCACTGGCACAAGTCAAGGAGTTCTGTTCCATTTTTGCTAAAGAGGACAACCTTGAGTCAATGGGTATTGCGTTCATTTTGACATCTTTCTTCTTTTATTGTAGGGTAACGGTAACCACTTTCACCCAGCCGTGCTGCTGCTAGGGCAACATGGATCCAGCACCCATAGACCCATGTCCAGATCTACGAAAAGTAGGAGTATTGATTTGAGCAATGTGTTTAGCAGCTACTGACAAGGATATATTCTACTTCAAGCTCAAGTTATCATGTTAGAAGATTTACAACTCCATAACCTTAAAATATTTTTAGATGAAAGTGAATATAGTATTAAATATTATTGGCCAATATGGATTGATGCAATATATAAAGCATTTATCCCTGAACTAGATTAGCCCATTGTCAGTTTGCTCCACAGAATTGAGAACAAAAAAACTGTTGCATTCCATGCGGATTAAAAATGGAGGAATTCTGTCCAAATTTAGGCTTAGAAAATATAATTTGTTTTCAAAAGGATTTGCACAAAATTCAAGCTTTGTAGTTCTGAAAGAAAAATTATAAGTATAGCTGCAGCAAAACAAAAGTTTTATCTTAGACAAGTTCAATATGCAGTGGACAAAATGCTTTAGTTATTGTAAATGCTAAAATGCTGAAAATGAGCTTGTTTTAATAAATAAATAATTTATTAAAGAGCACATGCATTATTTGTTATTGCCCTTTAAACATGCTCTTGAGTAGATTTGCTTTGGCATCTTTTGTTTTAGAACTTAAAATAGTGATCACGTAAAAAAACATACATTATTTTCCAGGCCTTCCCATACTGAAATCTGGTGTAGGGCTCTATCTACTGGAGTGAGAGGGAATTACCATGGGGAAGAAAAAGTGTACTGTTTAATTAAGGAACATGTCTCTTATACCATGATCAGTGAGAATTCTAATGCTAACTGCCAAGCATTATTTTTGTACAATCGCTAATTGTCTTTTGTCTAATAGTCCGGCCAAACTTAATCACTGCTCTATATCGCTACGCTGTGAGCACCACCACAGACTAGCATCAGCTAAAACAGAAATAACTTATGCAGTAAACATCCAGATCCAGATTTAAGTGAACGTTACTCAGTTTTAACATGTTCTCGATTCCATGCCAACTGTAAAAATTCAGTATTTTATAAAGCACAAGAACAAACTGAGTCAAAGCTACATCATAGAGAATCTAACAAAGAGACTAAAGCAGCATTTTTCAGCAGTGTGAGGCTGGAGACCTGACTGGGGACTGAGAGATACAGGAGTAGGGCTGGGTCATATAATACTTGGGCTTTAGAGTGAGCCTGCTGTTGAAAGATATGGAGACATATATAGTGAACAGTGTATAGATCAATCAAGCTTTGATACTGTACTTTGATACACATATTCTGGAATATTTTCTGTCTTTTTATTTATCATCTGTATTTTCAAAACATTGATACTAAAATTAAATGGACTATAGCCTGTAAATTGGCCAGAGCAGAGTAGTGAGTAGCCTAGATCTGACTTAACTTACTGCCCACTGCTCCAAATATAATGCCCTCAAGTCATATGTAGTACTCAAGTAAAAGTACTGTTTTTATGTATTCTTAATGCATCTGATAGAAGTACCTAATGGAGGAAAACTGTCTGCATAACTATACTTTATATTAATTTAAACAATAGACAAGGATTTCAATATTCCAGTTATAAAGTGACTATTTCTGACTCTTTAATAAGTAAACAAAAGGAAAAAAGTCTGCTCAACAAAATCACCAGTTAATTTCTAAAATGCTTGTTTGAAATGTACAATACAGCATAACATTAAATCCCAAAGTATGGAAATAGGTAAATTCATGTTGCGGGTGGGATGAGATATGGTAGCAGTAATCTATGTCTATACTATCATCCTGCAGTGGAAGCATAATATTATTGTGACAGCCTCTCTGGTCTGGCCCAAATGGTTTCATGTGTGGACACTTATCTGTGGTGATGGCTTGTCTGGCTGAGGAGCCGTGGAGAGGACTGTGTCAAATTGGACGTGATCTCTGGAACACTTTCATCAGAGCGCAAAACATGGCGTCTGCTGCTCCACACACCTGAGGCATTTCTGTTCTCAAAACCAACTTTGTAGCTGCTTTGTTAAGTTTCAAAAGCTAGCCACATGCAACAGGTTATAAACTCATTTTAAGAAAGCAACTTCTGCAATAAAAAAAAAAATCAAATTACATTTTCTTTATGAATACTTTTAATTTAGTGATGCATAATTTTAATATCAATCTGCAAATTAATGTGAAATATTGCAAGTCATAAACACTAAATGCATGTGCATAATGTAAAAATGTTAAAGGTGCACATGTACCTTCTTCTTTCACCTGCTTTTTTCTATGGATATGTCATTTCTGTGCCTGGAATGTTCCACAGTATGGCATTAAACAGCTCAATCTTACAGTTATTAAATTACACGTGGTTTTATAGCTCAAAAATACCTACAAAAACAGACAGGTCTGACCTGTAACTTGCTCTGGTTTGGTTTCCATGAAGACAGACAGGTTTAATACTATACTGTGAAACATTTCAGACAAAGCAATAACATTTGCATGAAGGAAAGCTGATAGGATTTAAGTTAGGAACAATTAAGACAAAATGGTTTATTTTTAAAATTTTTTACAGCAGGAGTTCTCCGTGTTCTTAATAAATGTAGCCTATCATGCAAAAAAACGTTAGATTAAGTCAATGTTTGGTTTCTTGGAATAAAAACTAAACCAAAAGATCATTTATAATCCCTGTTAATAATCCATCAGGGGGAATTGCAATCCTGTTTAAGTGTTTCCAGTGTTCCTTGTTAGTTGATTCTGTGATGGACTTAGGCACTTGTGTAAACTTTGTGAAAAACGACTCTTACATTCCCATTTCCAGATTACCTGCTGCTTCCGTGCCTGTGCTCTTCTCAGCCTTAATGTGCTGCTGTAGAGACTCCGTGGGGCTTTAATGATTTTCTTTTAAAGAGCCATTGAACGGTTAGTTTTATCGCTGCCAATGGGCCATGAGGAGAACAAGGAAAATCAGCCTGCTGGTGACAAATCCTTGCATCAGCTTTGTATTTTAAAAGAGTTGCCTCTTGCACAATACCAGCGCTCTTTGGGTTAGCATTATTCACACCAGCTAAGCCGTCCCTTATGGAGTTGTGGTTTGGACTGTCTTCAGTGCGTATAATTTTGACTTAATTTAGTGGGATAAGACCTGTTGTAAATATAAATGGTGGATTTAGACCAGTCAAGAAGCAATTTGTAAAGGAGAATGTTGTTGAAGGAAGGAAGGACAGGAAGAAAATGACAGGAAGTAAAGAGTTCTTATTGAGTACTTATTGATGTGCAAAAATAGCCTATAATTCAAATACAGAAACACATTTTTTCTGACCTTTTAAGGGTACTATATTACACAAAATTGATTCTTATGAGATTTAAGTCACTCCCTCAAAAACATATCTGGAGTTGTATCTTGTTACATTCACACATGTTTTTGAGTAACCCTTTATTATTAGTCTGTCTACATGTCCAAAGCTCAAAATTCTCTGTTGCACCTTGTGATGTCATGTAGTGGTAGTTTTTCAAGAGCTACGTTTTGTTCAGAAGAGATTGGCAATTCCACAGCTGAAATGATCCAAATGATTGTAGTGAAGGTGTCTCAAGTTTAAAAACAGAATAGAGCACTTCCTGTATTACTACATGACTTCACAAGGGTGGAGTGTTTTTTTTGTTTGCTTTGTTTGTTTGTTTGTTTGTTTGAGAGAAAAACTTTGCAGAGTTTGTGTGTTAAACATGTGTGAATGAAATAAAAACACAACTCCTGGTATGTGATGGGGAAACAACATCATAACATACATCAGAAAATACTGTAATATGGACCCTTTACTTTAATGATTAATACAACAAAATAAAGGTTTCATATATTTCAATTTGTCAAATAATAATTTCTGTGTACATTAGGAGTTTTGGTCCAGTGTACTACATGATTGTTAGCAGTTAAAGTAAAATTATAATCCTTAAAAAAAAACAGAAAAAACACCAAACTGGGTCAAAATGTATAATAGTTTTAGCAAAATCTGGACTATAACAATCTAGTCAAATTCTTAGTCTAACTTGTCCTACGCACTTTACTGTCAGCATCTCCCTAATACACAGCTGGGGGACTTGGACAAGAGGTTGATTGCATTTAGAAGTTAATATGCCCCACACTCACCTTTGTCGTCCTTAAGCCATTTTCATTTGTTAATCTAGTTTGGCCCATCAATGCTATTGGTCACGCCAGGCTAATTGTGACATTAAGGGGTGACTAGGGATCTCAAAATGTCGTTGGTGAAAATCTAGCATGAAAGTCACTCAGCCCAGCCAAATACACAAAGCTTGTTAGTCATGCTTCTTAATTATCAAACGCTTCATGCAGGAATGTCCCAATTGTCCAATCTAGTCTGTGCAGGAACGGTGCCAGGGAGGCTCTAAGCTACAATTTGCAATACCGTTTCTTACAGTCAATATTTTTAACATGTTTACTAACTTTCTTTGCCTTTTCGCTAATGTCAGTTTGAGATCATTTGTTTACCTCAAATTTCAGACTGGATTTTAGCCATATTTTAGCCAAATTTTAGTCTGTTTCCAAACTCCATCCATAACCACTTTGCAAATAGAGCTGCTAAACTGGGCAGTGCCTGTGGACTAAAGACAAGAGTGAGGAAGGAGGATGGGCAGCATCTTGACATAGGAGAATCGCCATGATTGGCCTAACAGGTACCCACACACAAACCCTGCACCTGCAGCCAGGTGTTTGTACTCAGAAACACTAACTTCTAATCATTAACTACTGGAGATTGGCAGTAAATAAACAAATAGGCAGCACAAACTTAGATGTAGACATTTTTTTTACTGAAAGTTGCAAATTTACCTAGTTTGCACTATAAGGACTAGTACTCGGGGATCCATCTCCTGAGATAGGCTTGGTCAGAACTTCCTTAGTTATTACCTCCGCCAAGGAGGTTATGTTTTTGCTGGCGTTTGTCTGTTTGTTTGTTTGTTTGTCTGTTAGCAACATAACTCAAAAAGTTATGGACCGATTTTGATGAAATTTTCAGGATTTGTTGGAAATGTGAAAAGGAAGAACTGATTTCATTTTGGGGGTGATCCGGAAGAAATCCTGGATTCTGGATCACTTTGAAATTTTAGTTAACATTGTGGTAAATGGGGCCAAAAATTTTGTTTCTCAATGTCTCGGTTAATTATTGACCAAACCCCATGAAATTTGACTCAGGGATGGACAATGGGATCCTCTTTCATATTCCAAAGGCTGATCCGGATCTGATCCAGAAGACTGATTTTATCGCAATTTATATAAAAAATGGAGGTAGTCCTTGGCAGAGGTCTGCGCTCTCTGAGTGCTTTTCTAGTTGTGCATGTTTTTGGGTTGATACATTAATTAAACACACAACTGAAGACAAACTAGGAATGGCACATGGGCACAGACTGGGGCAGAGCAGAAAAATACTGGTGCTAAATATCATTTTGATATCTGCCCAATACTTGGGGAAATCTTCTGACATCACTGATATCACTGATAACTAATAATACATCACTATAGTTTCAGTATCCATTTTGGTCAGTTGAATCCCTTGTGTCTTCTATATCTCTGGTCCTGCTCTTTCAGTTTCTTTGTCAGCCTTTCAATAAGACAATTAGCAGATGCGATCTCTTGTCTCTGTTAGGGCTGGCTCTTTGTTGACTTGTATAATTGTGGTGTTTTGTTTTGACAGAGGGGGAAAACTTACAAAGACTTTCATGTCCCAAAGTGGATCATAATTCATTTGCAAAGTGACACTGATCTTGTATAAAAGCAGCGCACACATATCTCTCACAAAGCACATGATCAGAGACACGGAGCATGTAATTGGATATGATTCCATTCATTAGGTGATGAGCAGCCAACAAATTGTGGCTTGTCCTCTGTCGCACTTTGGGTCATAGCAATCAATCTAAAACGTCTGGATTATTATGTGGGAAATAGAGCTAAAACTATTATGGACCATGCTCTGAAGTCCACAATGTTAAACCCTCACGCTCTCCTCGAGGTCACATAGACCCGAAGATTTTTTTTTTTCCACTCTCTTGGGGCGGGTCAATCAGACCCAAAATTTTATTTTCAAATAAATTCTCGCCAGACGAGAAAATTTATTTTTGGGTCTGATTGACCTGCCCCAAGAGAGCAGGAAGGAAAAAAATAATTCTTTGGGTCAATGTGACCCCGAGGAGAGCTTGAGGGTTGTTTGATCAGTTTAGCCTGTTCGTTGACTATACAGTTGGGGAGAATAGCTCTTATGTATCAGATGTTACAACTTATTCAATCCTTTTATACACAGTCATGTGTTTGAAAGCCTGCAAAAGGTTTTTGAGCCATAAAACATCTGTAATTGAAAGGTAGAAAACAGCTAAGTTTTATTTTCATGTTTGTGCTTTATGAAAAATACTGTTTTTATTCCTAGCAACTTGAACTGTAGTCAACACACTGAAAACATTAAAGCTCTGTGCCATTAATCTGAAGCACAATTTTACAATATTTTTTGGATCAAAGGCAGTTTGAACTCAATTTTAAAAAGTTTTTTTTTTCCCATGTACAGAGCAGAATGAGTGGTCATGGTCAGGAGAATGCAAGATTATTCAGATATTCCAAAAACAACAAAATTACAACTCTAGTGAACTAATGATCATAGAAAATACAATATAGTTTAAACCATATAAAAGGGGATTTGCATTTCATGTCTCCTTTAATCTGAGACAGCCTCAGCATTAATTATTACAGTGTGCTAATGAGACAACAGCCAAGCAACATCTGGCCCCACTAAAGGGAAATGTCAAGTGCACGGCTCCCCGTGTAGAGGGCTTCCTTTGGAGAGACCGTGTGGACCTGCATACTGCACAAGCTGACAGTACTATAATGAGATCATATGGGCACACTGAACAGGATCTGTGCTTGATTTGAGCTCACTTAAACCATGGAGTTCAATGGATAATGTATTTGTCGGGTTGTGGTTTGGAAAGCCTTCCTAAAAACATTAATTTTAACGATAAAGCAGACAGCAAAGTCCATTTGATGGTTTATTTGACTTTTAGGTCAAGTGCTCTGTAGTAATGTTCGTACTCTTTTGTAGTGGTAGTATTTGTTTCAAATGTTTCACATTGACCCACCTTCCCATGCCCCTCAAGCTCTTATTGGAAAATACTCTAATACTCTAATATATTGTAAAGACAGGGCACCGGAAACAAATAAGACACATTATACAATGATATTTACAATGTACTGCGAGCTGTAGTAAAATTTGATTGGTGAGTATGAGCTATTCAGAAAAGCATCAATGCTTAAGTATAAGCCATAATTGTCTCTCTCTTACAAGTTGAATGTGAAACGCTGCCCCCATGTGCTGGACAGCTGCAAACACAGAATTTTACTGCTCATAAACAGGGCATGATTGATTTGCCTGTGAGATTTTATGATGTACTGTGATTATAATGTACATGATATGAACTGGCAAACACTATACACAAACAATAGAGACATATTACTGTAGCTGATTGACATTGCAAATAAGGTTTATTATAATCATTAAAACAACTGTTTTACAGGGTTATATTGTGGCATGAAAACATCCGATCACATTATATTTGATGTTTTCCTAATTCTAATACTAAATATGTATTTATAGAGTACTTAAATTGGAAATATATTTTAAATACATACAAATACAAATGCAAATATTTTACTGAATGAAAAATATTCCATATAAAATAAAAACAACCTGCTTGTTGGTTGACATTGTAAATCACAGTGCATGTGACAGTTCAGTGTTCAGTGCATGTCCTGGCTTTAGGAATATGAACTTCTCCAAAAGGTAAAACTAGGTCACTAATCATTTGTAAAACTGTCCATAGGGAAAACGGAACCTTTTAATACTAGTCTTTCACAAAGATTAAACTTCACCTGAACTTTTCGAGACACAACTATTTGTTTTTTTTTGGTTTTTTAAGGACAGGTTGCTCTTTAGTCCTGTTTTAAAAAGTAAACAGGGCATTCTTTATGACCATAGATAAGGATTCTCAGCACAGGCCCATAAAATGTCACAAGCTATCATAGACCAAGACATGTTATGATGGTCGGCCTGTCTCCTTATCTGGTTGGCTCGGAAAACTTTTGAGCAGAACTTTTGTGTAAAAATTGTAAAGTTGTGGACTTCAACCTTTTCCAGGATCTACCATGTCGACCCGTGCTGTGTTCATGCTAGTCGGATTTTTAACTTTTTTAGCAGCGTTAATTTTTAATACTTTATCAAGATTTGGAGATAAGACTGGTGAGTAGTTTGTTACATAATACAGTATCATTTAATATACTATTTGTTTTTGCTATATGTTGTGTTTTTGCAGGTATTTTCATCCAGAGTACTGACGATGTGCTGCTGAAGTATACCACTCCATTCACACCAGCACAATGGACATTTTTTGTGTGGGATTTCATATACATTTGGGTATTAGCCATGTTTCTGTATTTCATCAGTGGGCTCTGCAGAAGGTAAGGCAGTTGATTTAACACTTTGTGCTAAGACATATTCCATGAAAAGATACATAAGGCAGTTCAAAAATAATGTATTAGTATTGCTCCGGTTTTCAACATTTTGAAGCAAAATACAATTTTATTGATATTAGCAAATATGAAATGTCTCATCAGAACGTTGTTGAAAAAATGCAACAGTAAAAGTAGTTGTAGGAGTGGAAAAGTTTTAAGTGACACGGCATAATGTATAGTCTATGTATTTATTTTAGAGAACTTTATTCATTTTAGCTGGAGAGAATTGTGCTAAATACGTTAAAGCTGAAGTATATAACTTTTTAGCCATAAAATAGACTAAAGTAAAACATGTTTCATTTTCGTTCTGTTTATTGCAATAAAAAACACGTGTCCTTACTCTGCATAGGCTTGCATCTCCACAAACCTCACTGTTATCGGGCCTGGTGCAGCGCCGCCTCCTGCTTGTTTCTATGTGGAAATGTTCCTTTGGCTATAGTCCTCCACAGTATCTATTTAAATGGAGAATGTTCCAAAGTATAGTTTTAACTTTCTCTAGAAAATTACATAGTATAACTTTAAAGTGAAAATGAGTTCTGATAATGTTGCTACAGTAATAGCTTTTGTAGTTTGACACAAAAATAATTCATTTTCATTTTACCAAACTTCAAACTTCTGCTTCAAGTGGCACATAACTTTTTTATAGTATAATCAGGTTTGTGTTTTCATTTGAACAATATTGAATGTTTTTTTTCCAGGACTGCCTATGACTGGATGTACACCACCCCTGCAGCACTTCCCTATGGATTTCATATTTCTATTATAGTTAATGTATGCCTTAACATCACCTTTTTATTTCTGTTTGACAGAGAGTAAGTGCACAGACATACTTTCTCCCTTGATAATTGCATGAGCCTATTTTGGCAGCATTTATTTAATTTTATATTATTTACATTTAAAGGGCATTGTTTTTTGTAATGGTCACTTCTGCACTCATGACGGCTTCAGACTACACCATTCTCTTCTTCTCTTGCCGTGGAATGAAGATTTATGGAGCGTGGCTTTACAAGTTTCACAGGATAGACCTTTGGCTCTACAGAATACTGGTTAGAAATTTGAATATCAATGTTACTGATAGACTGACCTAGCAAATCTTGAATAAATCTTGAGTTGACTTAGGATTTGATTTGAATGTTATTAAAGAAGAAGGGTTAAAATACAACTCATTAAAGTTGTCTCGTGTAACTGATCAGTGACATCTAGTGTTGACATTGAAAATAACACCTACCTTTTCTTATCATTGCTTTACACTGAAATCAAAATCACAGAACTTAAAACTAAAAAGTTGTATACTACAACTCAAGTCAAGGCTATATAATATATAGTCTTGTTCATTACATCCCCCACCCTCAAACCCATTATTGAAACTTGTCACAAAATGTTCTTAACTACCATGTCCGCTTGTGTCCCATAGGTGCAGAATGGAATAGCTCTGTACGCCACATGGGGGACCCTCTCCACTCTGCTCAACCTCACTATCTACCTGCAGCACCACACTGGAACCTCCCGCTGTGACTGTGCCACTGTGTGCCAGCTGCTACTGCTCATGCTGTTATTTGTCTGGTAAAACAAAAACCATTCAGACCACTATATGATATAGTATACTACAGAATTAATAAAAAAAATAAAAAAAACACTTTTCCTTCAGGTTTTTATTTGAGAACTTCTACTTTGACATGCATGTGCGCTATATCTTCACCACATATCCTGTGGTCATCTTGTGGTTATGTGGGAACATCGCCAATTTGGATCCTGGGACTCACAATTTCTTTTTTGCAGGTAATAACAAATGTGATTCTATGATATGAAATACACGTGCTAATTTGTATTTATTTGTTGTTTGGTTTTTTTTTACAGTTTTCATCCTTATCATCTGCTCTCTTTTATTTCTGGTCCGTGTTGTCCTGGTCACATGGAAGCACCACAAAAGACCCTTGTACAATGAAAATGAACATACCATGTCTCCTGTAGAAATAGCACTGACACAAAACAAAATCTTTTTATGAATGAGTATCATGTGTAAACAGTTTTTTATATTACAAATGTAAATATTGCAGATTTGTGGATAGAATATCTGTATATGACCTTATGTTGAATTCTGCCCTTTTTGGCCAATGTGTGATGGTTTATCTTTTATTAAAGTCCCAGTATGTCACTTTTTGTCAAAAATAAAAACATGTTTTTTTTTATAGTTTTATTGCACAGAAGAAACATTGGGCCTCCTACTTGTTTCCATAGAAATGTTGTTCCTGGGGCTATAATATTTCAGAACATATACCATAAAACAAATCTCTATACGTAGAATGTTCCATAATTCCTTGGGAATTTTCTATTTCCATCATTTTCACTTTTCACCCCCATAAAGTTAACTTTAAATCAATCCACAATCCAATATGAATTCATGTTATAGAAATAAGTATTATACAGAAGTATTGTAAGTTCTTGAATATGGTTTTGTTGATGTACATGTTTTTTATGGCTTTAACACGTAGCATTCTGTTTTTGTCCACCAGGACAGAGGTGAAGTAAGGGCCGAAGATTAATCATATAGCAGGTCATATAGTACAGGACCAGAATGCACCTGGGTGGATCTTTCTTTTTATAAACTAGCCCTGTAATAAAATAAGTACAGGCCATTAGATCCAGATATTGCATGGATATCATAAACACGGAACTCCAAAGTACAGGTTTCAGATGCTGTATTCAGGAGTGGTGGCTTGGCTGTGTCTGTAGCATAGACCTATAGCACTATGCCTGTCCCTACATCTCCTCTCCCTCAACAGTCTCTGGGTCACGGGCTGCTCCACGGTGGGTCTGTCGCCCTCGCCATCGTCACTCAGGTGTGTGCTGCAGTCTTCTTTGCTTTGGCTCAGGAAAACCGTGTCCCCAATGGTAAGTCACATCTTTAAATCTGTTCTATTCAATACATGTATATGGGCCACTGGGTGTTTAAAATTAAGGAGCGTACACTTACATTTAATATATTCTGAATTAATTATGTATAAAGTTATAACATTGCACAGAGAAATCCAGGGAGACCTTTGCATTATACGAGATAATAAAACATGATTTGCAAGCAGATGTATGTGGGTCAATGAAAACTGTTAGATATGATGAAAAGAATAGAATTTTTTGTGAATCAGAACGCAGTACTTTTACATTTTTTATACCATGTAAAAATATTGTATGAATTACTTGGTTGAGATAATGCATGTTAATGAACATATATGAAACAAATGCTGTAAACATAATATATATATTATATATATATATATATATATATATATATATATAAATAATCATATTACATAATATAATACTGTGACACCTTTTAGTGCTGAGTTGTATTGCTGTTATCAGAATCACACTTAATCAAATATCAGTTCATATCTCTTTTTATTTACTCACAAATGGCAGTAGTAATTATTAACCAGTTAGTGAGTCATTTCATTTTGCGCTGACAGTTAACATAATGCACCTTCTTTTCTGAATTTATATTGTAGAATATGAGACATACTTTTCTACGTTTCTTACTCAAAGCCACATTAGCCATAATAAATCCAGGCCTTTGACTCCTCTCTTGTCCTTGCAGCAGTGTTTGAGACCTCCTTTGGAAATGTGTCTGAGACATGGAACCTGGAGGTGACCATGGCCCACTGGGCCCAGAATAACTGGCCCATGGTGGATTGCTGGGCCCTGGTCTCGCTGGTGGAGGCAGTATACAGGCTGTGGAAGAGGTCACATATATAATATTTGTTCAAAATGGAGCGGGAAGAAGTAGTAGTAGTAGTGATGCGGACTATGATATTTCATTGTGTATCTGTCTCTATAGAAATGTGTTTGGACCTGAGTCTTGTAATCCTGAGCTGCACTCTCCGCTCTTCTACCTTATGTGGGCCTCGGTTAACAGTGCGCGTATTTGCTCCATGCTCACGTGGGACAGACAGTAAGCTATGTACTGGATATACTTGAACATTAGACCAGATGCCATCCTGACACAGCACTCTCTAGTTCTCTCCTTTCTTGGGACAGGGATTCATATCCATTGGTTTCAGATTGATGAAAAATCAGCACCAGTACCAATTAAAAGTTGAAATCAAAATATTGTCTCTTTTTGAAGCGGCAGAATTTCCAAAAACATTGCTTTTAACTGAAAATTGACACCCATGATTTCATTTGTGCCAGTATTATTGCTACTTCCTAACTTACTTTTATGGTCCAAAAATGTTAAGGTCACACATTTATACCAACTACAACTGTGTTTGTAATATAAGTAACTGACCATCTTCTTCCTCCTACAGTGACATAGTGGCAGCTTTCTTATTTTCCATTATTCAACCGACCATCGGCTTCTACATGCTTTACACCTCCTATTACAATCTCAACAAGTACAAAAGATGGCTCACTATCAACAACCGCAATGTCATTTGGTGGACGCGCTATTTGGTAAGGCAGACCATTTATTTATAGTTCAGTATTGTTGTCTGCAAGAACATTGTTTGATGGCTTGATTTTGGGGGACAGGTCCAGAGTGGCTTGGCCTTATCTGCCTGGTGGAGTCTTCAGATAGCTGCAGTCAACTTTGGCGTAGTGCTCAAGTACAAGGCCGGGGTACAGGATCCACTGTCCAGCACTCTAGTCCTCACCACTCTCCTTCTGACTACTATCACCTGGTAAGAACAGTTTTACATCTATTTTAACTTAATCTGGCCAATTTGTGTCTTATTTGTTTATTTTGTTTTTCTATAGGTTCATTCTACAGACTATGTTGTACCTCAAATACATGCGCCACACGTTCACGGTTTACCCCATTCTAATCCTGGGTCTTGGCGCAATGTTCACCACTTGTTTCCAAGTCAGCAACGTAACTGCCAATACTCTGTACTGTGGTGAGAAGACATTTTAATTAACTCCCCTTTCACTCTGAAACTTGAAATTTAAGTAAAAGATTAGAGCTTTCTTATAATATGAAGGCACGTATATTTATAAAGGACATTCTGATCTGTTATAATGTTATTTCCTCATCAAAACATATTCACACCTATTTAACACACAAGTCCTGCATATTTAGGCCAAGTCCTTCTCTCAGCTGGAAAACACCTTGTTATGTGATGTGGTAATACACGAAGTGCTTCACTTTACTGTGGTAAAACAGTAACTGAGAGTTAACTGTGTGTGTTAAGTGTGTTAACTTCAAAAACACTACTGCATGACATCACAAGGTGAAACAGAGCATTTTGAGCTCTGGAGATGTAGACAGACTAATAATAAAGGGTTACTCAAAAGTGTGTGAATGAAACAAAACACATCTTCACATATGTTTTTGGTTTTTATATTTTAGTAAATTTTGAGTAATATAGGACACTAAAGATGAGAGATTTATAATCATATTTATACAATTTACTATTTACTATTTTTATTTTAAAAATCCAGTTCTTTGCTAATTACAAATTAAATGAATTAGGAAAATAGCATTAATAATTGTAACTGTAAGTGTAATTATGTTAATAGTATAGTAATTATTATTGATTCTTGGTTTTTAGCTTCCTGTTTTAACCATTGTTTTGAGAAAAAAAAACCCATTTACAAGATATACTCTTTGGTTTTAAATGGCTCATTTCTATGTCAACGGTCCTAATCATTCTGAAAATCATACTTTATTTCATGGTGATATTATAGGTCCTAAAGTGATATGAAAGCTGTCTAAGCAAACATGGTTAGAATTTCTGGCAGTAATTATTCCTTGGCAATTGGCATACTATCACTGTGCTCTGAAGTAAAGTATGAAGTATAATCACTATGAATGTAAACATAAAAGTAATGCAAGCCTTTACGTGTCCATAGGTTTGCTGATGATTCTGATCACCATCATGTGCACGATCCACTTCATTGCAGCCTGCTTGTACAGAGATTTCCCCCCCAGTCCTGACACAGTCCAACATGATCTCACTCTGGAGAACTGTGCAGTCGTGTGCCAACCTGAGGCCAAAGGCAACAGGCAAACATGGCCATAAAATAAGATACAGCAATAAAATGTACATTAATAACCATTTACTTTAAAGGTATGTGTTATTGTTATTGTGACCACCAGGGAGCAGCATTTCTCCTCTCAATACATGAAGTTATTCTGGGAGAGTGACTCTCCTTGATGGCACAGATGGTCTAAACAAATATGCATAACAGCTAGCGTGAAAAATAATGCATTATTCAAAACTCTCATTCATCAAAAAACACTGAGAAATTATTAGTAATGGTATTATTTTTATATTAAAGTTTATTTCATATATGACATAAACACATTCTCGGAAATATGTAAATAAAATATATAATAAAATAAGTGTAAATAATATGTCACGAGGTGTTTTATCTTTTTGCAAAGAAAAGTTGCATTTGGGCTAATTAATTTTGGAAAAGCACCTACAGGTCTACATCAAGGAAGTTAAGAATAATAGCAGGTTTGTTTTAAAGGGATGACCTGGCCTCTGTTAATATTAACTCTGGCTTCCAGGTGTCGGTGCTAATGACTTTATACAGTCTTTATAGAGTCTACTGTTCTCCATAAACATTTGCCCCTGAACTAGCAAAGTAAACATAAACACATTTAAATAAATAAAATAGTGAAATCAGAACCTTATTAATTCCTTTTCCTGTATGCTAATTGAATTCACTGTAATTAACAACGAAGTGCTCAGAAAACCCAACAAATCCCTGTTGGGCACAGTGCTACAATAAGCTTATATCATTACAGGACAATTGCTTTACAAACCAGCCTTTATATTTATGCATAGAAATTCTGTTTATTCATTTAATGACTTTTTGTACAACAACAAAACAACTTCTGTTCAACTTTTTGCCCTCAAAGCTTTTCAGACATACAGTAATAAATGAACTTTATAACAGTCATAATAAATTTATAACAGTCATAGTAAATATAATAATATTCATTATTATTATATAATTATTTTAGCATTAAATAAAATAATTCATTTGACAATAAAAACATATATTTTCTTGTAAATATTTTAAAGCTATAGTAACTTTCTGGGAAAGTCGACTGCATGATTCCACAAAGTTAAAATCATACTTTGGAACATTCTCCATGGAGATAGATACGTTTTATTCCATACTGTATTATTAAAGCCAAAGGAACAACATTTCCTCAGAAACAAACAGAAGGAGCCCCTCCTCTGGGCCAAATGAGATTCAGGTTTGTGGAGATGCAAGCCCGCTCACAGTCAGGACACATGTTTTTTCAGTACAATAAAAACATCTATAATGAAAAAGTCTCTTTTCTGCGCTTAAAGTCCATATTTATAAATTTTTCATTGGTTGATTCCATAAATATTCTGGAAAATAATTGCCTTTCTTAGTGCCTTGACTTGATAAGTGTCTAATTAAAACTTTCTAGCTGTATGCTCTACTTAGGCTATTACATTTGGAAAATCGTATGCAGCATCATAACAGCAAATGAGGTTTTAGAATAAATAATTAAAACATGTTTGGAAAAATCTAATGAGTTGTGAAACTAACTTCATCAATTACCATTTATTAGTCATTGTGCATTTTGCCTGTCTCACCTCGCCTCTCGCACTGAAAGCAATACAAAGTTGGAATAGATAAAAACATGATGCACAATTTTCTGCAAATGAGAACAGCCAGGATTAATGCTAAGGTCACAGACACCCGCCCACTGCAATAAAAGCAATTTTCAGTCCGACAAAATATTATCAGAGAAACACTGTGAGAGATAAACATGTCTATTGTTCCCGTATTCACCACTGTTTGGTTTTGTTTGGTTCAGTCTCATCGTCAAAGGTTGAGTTGTTGTTCCCTCCGCCATCTCTGCTGTCCCATTCTTTAAGCTCAATGCAGAAAGAGGACACTTGAAAATCTGTGCTCATCAGATAGATTACATCACAGGTGCGGAAGGGGGAGCTGGGCATTCAGAAAGCAATTCAGAAATGTAATGACACAATGCAAATGTGAAAGTGTATTTTCCATTGGGTTTCCATATAAAAGATGCATGCAAAGGCTATTGTAATATAGCTCCTTAATCAAAAACATGCCTTTTGTATTTGTATTTGTAATCTATAATTACATATTCTCTGAGGCTGGATTTCTCGGAGCACCTAACTGCTGGTTCCTCCATAACATTTCAAGTTATAAAATATGCTGTGTTGTTTTAATGGTTGCCACAATTTACATTAAAAAGTGACTCTCAACTGGTGGCCAGAAGTGTTTGACCAAATCATTTTCAGTGGGTTGCTAGCCTTTGACAAAAAATATTATGTTTCTAAAAGTTATATTTTTATTTGAATCATTTTGGGCTGAAGGTGGAAGATATATAATATAGCTTCTTTAAATGTCCTATATTATGTCAAATTGACTCTTGTGAGCTTTAAGCCATATTTGAATGTTGTTACCTCCTCCTGTTTGGAGTTGTGTTTTGTTTTATTCACACATGTTTGAGTAACCCTGTGTTATTAGTATGTTAACATTTCCAAAGCTCAAAATGCTCTATTTCATCTTGTAATGTCATGAAATGGAAGTTTTCAAGCTACCATGTTTTATCTTGTTTTGTAGAGATTGGCAATTCCAGGGCTGAAATCATCCAAATTACTCTAATGAAGGTGTGTGGAGTTTAAAAAACACAGTGAAGCACTTCCTCTATTACCACATGACATCACAAGGTGGGACAAAGTGTTTTCTGTTTGAGAAAAAAATCAACAAAATATGCAGGGTTTGTGTGCTAAACGAAAGAATACAAAACTCCAGGTATGTTTTTGATTAGGAAATGGCATTATTACATAGATCATAAAGTTTCAGTATGTAACTTTTCCCTGGAGATGTTATTGCTTTGCCTATTTTCTACAGTATGGTATTAAACTCTAATTAAATAAATACTATTTTAATGCCATAACATGGAACATTACAGTCTAAGTAATAACAACTCCATCCACCACTAAAATTACATAAAAATTTATGACTGAGCCAAAAAACTTATAATACATACAAATGAACCTTATTTCAAATTAACTCCTCAAGTTACAACCAAACATTCACTTAAAACAAAGAAATCGGACTCGCAAAAATCTAATTTCCCCTGCATCCTCTGGAGATTACCTGAGAATATAATCCCTCCTGTTTCGCCACCTCTCCTTGGATCTGTGTTTCGCTGCATTTGGCCCTTGAAGTTCACCTCCATAGAAACTAATGCTTTCTTTAACAACAACTGACAGGACTAACTTTGGCTCAAATTAGATCCTCCATCGCTTTGAACGGCTATATCCCCATCCACTGATCCTACTGCATTATATTTACTGCCTTATTTCAAGTTCGGTGCCTTTTTACAAATACACAGATGTGTTCATTTAAAATACTAGGCCTTATGAGCTTCCGGTAATGGCTGCACAATCTATTAAACTGCTCTATAGACTGCTAGACAAAAGTTTGGACACACCTTCTCATTCATTATATGTTTTCTTTATGTTTATTACTTTCTATATGTTAGATACATACAGAAGACATCAAATATATGGAGCTGGATGTATGGCATTGTGTAGTGATGGGAAAAAAAGTTGAAGTATTGTGTAGCTTTTCTGGTGGAGGGTCCATCAGATGTTATTGCTTTGTCTGGAATGATTCACAGTATGGTAAACCTTTCTATCTTCATGGAGACCAAACCAGAGCCAAGTTACAGGTCAGATCTGGGGAGAGGAAACCCTGCTCATACTCAGAATGTATGTTTTTCAAGCTATTTTTGAGCAACAAAACCACCTGTGATTAAATAAATGTAAGGTAGAGCTGTTTAATGTCATACTGTGGAACATTCCTGGCAGTGATGACATATCCGAAGAAACAGACAGGTGACGGACACTCAAGGGTCAAAGTAGCAACCCTTTGCTTTGTCGACAGCTCCACAAACCCTTGGTGACTTGTCCATATATGTCAGTCATAGTTTTGATGCCTTCAGTGAGAATCTACAATGTAAATAATCAAAGAAGAATAGAAGAAAACGTGTGCGCAAACTTTTGACTGGTAGTGTATGTGTTCTAAGCTGCAATGTCTTTCAGGAATAATGAAGGACACGTCCCTCCAAAAGTAGTGCTGTGCCCAAGCAGGATTTGGAGGTGTTAGACGGTTTGGAACAAGTTTTGTTGTTTCCATTTTCTCAGAGAGAGGATGAGAAATAAACCACATATGCAAATGTGTGTTTCCAGTTAATTTAAACCATATAATCATGCAAACTGTGGAAATAATATTACCTTGTGCCAAGATGATGTCCCATTTTGCCTCTCCCTCCTGGTTTCTCAGCGGAGGTGAAATCAGGTTTGAATGAGCAACAATTATCGCTTGTGTTTAGTCAGAGTAATCAGTGTGACAATAGAGAGAGTTGATGTAAGGTAAAGGTTCTGAAAGTGCTTATATTACTCTATTTTCTGATCTATGTTATAATGTTATTTCCTCATCACAAACAGACCTGAAGTTGTCTTATGTTTCATTCATACATGCTTAACACACAAATCCTGCAAACTTACGTTGAGTTCATCTCTCAAACTGAAAGCACTCTGTTCCACCTTGTGATGTCACGTGGTTATACAGGAAGTGTTCCACTGAGTTTTTAAACTCTATTCACTTTTCACTAATATAATTTCACACCTAAAATCCCAATCCAATCCACTTTATTTATATAGCACATTTCACAAACAAAGAGTTTCCAAAGTGCTGCACAAATACATAATAATAACAAATAACAATAATAAAATTATAAAATAAACAGTCAGAATAAATGCTCAGATACTAGTCTTGAAATAATAAAACCAATAAAATAAAATAAGAGCAAAATCATAGACTAGCAATAAATAAATAAAGCCAATAAAATACATAAAAAAAAAAAAGGTAATATAAAATAATAATAATATAAATATAATAATATAAAATAAATAAAAGACAGAGGACCACACAAATCCCTCAGTGTTAAAAGCAAGTAAAAGTAAAAGTGGGTTTTAAGATGACACTTAAAAAAAACTACACCGCTGTTTGGATGTCAGAGAAAACACCAATCTCTATGGAACTAAAGGTAAAAGGTACTCAAACATGTGTGAATGAAACAAAACAAAATACAACTCTAGGTATGAGGAGGTAAGAGGATTATAACATGACTGTAAGCTCCCAAGAGGGAAATTTGTGTAATATAGGACCTTTAAAGTTTTAAACTGAACAATAACAACAAGTGAAAGCTTACTGGGACAGTTGTACTTGGGCAAGACACCTCACCCTCTAGCAGTGAGAACATGGCCATTGTTCTGACAGTCACAGATGACCTCTTCATCACCTTACCTATATAAGACTTAGAGCTAGCGTAAATTCAGCCTCGAAGACCTAGATTTGCTTCTGTCTTCCTCCTTGCTTCTCCAGAGTTTACCTGCTCTTCAGCCTTCATCACTTCACTCAAATACTCGTCCCTGCTGCTCACCATGCCTCCTTCTTGTCCAATCAGCACCCAGTCTACCCAGTTTAAACCCCCATTGCAAAGCTAAGTCATTTAATGAAATTGCTAATACTTCCTCTTTGTGTGTGTCTGAGCCTCTCCAAAAAGTATAGAAAACCATGGTCAAGTACATGTTAGACAGTAGTAGTAGTAGTAGTAGACAACAACAGTAGTTTCAGTAATAAAAAGTAAGTAGTAATGACTTTCAACAGTATTTGTACTTTTATACTGAATGCCTATGTTGTTGGGAGTGATTGTGGGCCTAGTACTCATTTTAAGTAAGTAATTTCAAAATGAATTGAATTTAAGATGTGCATCATGTTCTTTATTCAGCAGACTAACCATATTCTCAAAGTAAAGTGAGTGAAGTGACTTGCAAATGGGCACAGTAGCAAAGAAAATGTTATGTTGTTGCTTTAATACTTGATTTTTGTACTTCTATCAACAGCTGTTTCTTTTGCCTGCCCCTGTGTTCTTTATCAACACTTCAGTCTCAGCATTAAAAAACAGTAGCTACAGCTGAAGGCAAAGCAGCTCCTGCAATAGTTATGGAAACAAGCCTGTCACACTGCAACCAATTAGTTCACTTTGGCTATTTGAATATATGCAAATGTTTTGTATTAATTGCTCCCCGGACACATTCACTCTAATTAGCCCATAATCCCTCACTCTTGCTTTTCCATTTTTAAACCTGTGCAGACCATGCACTCTTCAAAGACTAAACAGTGGTAAAATAATAGACTTTGAATTTGAATTGTTTTCTATGGTTTGTTACAAATGAGTGCTATTTCTAAGTATGGATCAGACAAGAAAAAGCCATAAAGGAGCTAATCTTGTAATCATATTGATCTGAATATTCTAATCAGCAGTAGGATCATCATTATCATCACTGAACTGTTCCCCCAGACTTGTGCTTGTGAATACCAATATTGATGTATTAATTCATTATTTTTATTTGTTTATTTTTATTTTATACTATAGGTTTCAGTGCCAGAAAATGTTGTTGAAGTTTTCAGCTTGTCCAAGAAAGGGTGGAAAAAAAAGCTGGAGACCAACTGGATGTCTTAAGCAGGAGAAGTTTATTTACCATCAATAATACGGCCCCGCGGGGACATGAAAAGTCAACAGTATGATTTCAAAAGTGAACATAGCATTATCTTAGAGTGTTCAAGCCCCTTAACTATGCTTCCAATGGAGGAGGTTTATAAAGCAAGTGTAGTGAGATTATGAAGGCCAGTAGACATCGGTTAGACAGCAAAATGCCACAGTTTAGATAATGGTGTGCTAATGGTATGTCAAGGGAAGATCATGGTGTAAATGTAGCTTTTGTGAGTCAATGTTAAACTGAAATGTACGTGGAAGATAAATTACTTAAATTCTCTTACAGCTAACAGACAAAATAGCCTAATAGGGATTCTGATTAAAGGTCCTATATTTTGCTTAATTGACTTTCATGAGCTTTAAGCCATGTTATAATGTTCATACTTCATCAAAAAACATACATGGAGTGTTTTGTTTTATTCACACATGTTTGAGAAATCCTTTATTATTAGTCTGTCTGCATCTCGAAAGCTCAAAACGCTCTGTTCTACCTTGTGATGTCATGAACCGGTAGTTTTAACAGTTAGCGTTTACATTTTTTTCAGTGGCATTTGAGAAATTATCCAAATCATTCTAGGACTCAGGACACTATAACATAGATCAGGAAACAGTATAATATAGGCTCTTTAATATGCATGGAACGACAACAGTAATTTCACTTTAATTAAACAAATGTTTAAAGTTAAGAACTCAAAGTACAGTTTTTACATCTGTTCAGAACAGAGAGACATGGTTAGTCCTCTCACTCCCCATTAAAGAAGCTATGATATTTTGGCCTCATATTACTTATGCATTGCTCCCCATGTTCATTATAAAGTCTCCATGTTGTGCTAAAATTTTAAAAAGCGAAAATATCCCAGTGATGTATCCACCCACTCAATTCAACTGCACTCAACGCAACTACAGAGAACTTTTTTTCTTTTTTTTTTTACAATTCTCACTGAATGACTAAATATTTTTTATGTAGTATCCAGGAGCTAGACGTGACTGTTACACTGACTCATGCTTTTCGGAGTATCTCACAGCTGATGACATGTTTGCCAGCAGGTCTGATTCACTGTGTGCTGTTCACTTAATTGCACTGAAAACACTTTGTTGATAGGTCTAGTCTGATAGAGCTAGGTAGCCCAGCGGGGAGCCTGTCACTTCCAAACTTTTTTTTTTTTTTTTTACACAAATCACCATTGCACCATTTGTCTTTGATAACGCTGAAAACACTGACTAATCCTTTATCTGTAGTGGTTGTTTGAGGTGTCAGCAAATTCTATTGATCAGACTTTTAATCATTTTTGTACAAAGTTGTTTTTGTCACCTCAGGCTCATTTACCAAATTGTGTTTGATGATACTGCCAAAGAGGCTAATCAATGTCTAAACATAATTGGCCTGAATAAGTTGGAAATGTTATAAATGAACAAGTTACAGCAAAAGTGACTGGGATATTTGAGTGGCCTACTGTGTCCTAGTTGATTCAAAGAGGCTTTTATAAGTTGGTGTTGTTGTCTGTGTGCCCTCTAACCCAAGGAGAAGCCAAAGAAAAAAAATCTGGGAAATGGGGAAAAGAAAAGGGCAGTGTGGGCTACTGATGAAGTAACTGAGACGTTCCAGTCACACAGTACCAGGACACAGAAGTGCAGATGTGGATTCACTACAGAGCCTCAGAGATCCATGTCTCAGATCAATCAATTCAAGGATTCAAGGGTGAAGGACAAGATGAAAACATGTCTGACCTGAATGTGGAGAAGCAAGAGAAACAGAAGAAAGAAGACCATGCAGCAAACTGAAGAAGTCACTGAGAAGGTCCGAGTGTCCATTAACCCCCAGGTTATCAGACACAGGCTTAAAAGCAGCTGAAGAGGCCTTCAGTGCAGGGCTCTTATTGAAGACAATGGTTTGCAGATCAAAACAGAAGCTCCACAGTTGACGTCACAGAGGCTGAAGATGATTCATAGAGAGAGAGGTCGAGGTTAAAGACAGCTCAGAAACATCAGCTGCAGGGGTTACCGACAAATAGTGACCAATACACTTCTTCATTTCCCCTGCAGAGGAGGAGGTCACCCAGGTCAAAGAGTTCCAGGACACTAGGAATCAACATGGTAAATGGTCACATTTTTATATAGCACTTTTCCACCTTAAAGGAGCTCAAAGGACTTTACATCAATGTTCCACTCTCCCATTCACACACCAGTGAATGCAGACACTGGAGGCCAGCTGGGTTAAGTGTCTTGCTCAAGGACACAAGGACACAATGACAGGATTCAGCTGGACTCACACCGCTAACCTGTGGGTGCACAGACCAATATTTTTTTCAGTGGTTCTGACCACTCTGACACTCGCAGCACCAGAGCCTGGTGTGGAGGTCCCAAAAGGACAAGACACAGAAAAAATAAAAAATAAAACAACAGAAGTGAAGTACAAACTATCACCACTTTAAGGACTTGTGAAACCAAAACCTGTCGGTGTGAGAAAGAGACAGTACCATTTCAAGGACAAAAGTATAGATACACTGAAACCTAAAAAATACATGAACTACATCTGTACCAAACCTATTACCCTAGAAATGGAAATATTACCATAATATTATTGTGAAAAGATAAACCGATAAAGCTGTAAAGTAAATTCATGTCATGTACTCTAAATGCAGGCAAATAACTGTAATAACTGAAAATAGAAAAAAAAAAAAGGCTATTTTTTTTTAAAACTTAAGCCTTAACTTAATTTTTTAAGAAGAGAGGAAAAAAACGTTTGTAAATGGGACTCATCTCTGATGTTTGCATATACAATATGAGCTGAGGAAACATGAAGTCTTTGATGGTGCAGTATGGTGCAGACAGTGAAGGTACTCATGAAGTGACTGTTTCTGCTCAACAACATCTGCATCTGAGTCTCAGAGAATACAAATTTAAAGTTTACCAGGATTGTTGCATCACAGGTAGAAACCCTGCTCAATTTTTAAGTCCATAAATCATCGCCTGACTCATTCAAAGCAATTGTGCCATTTAATGCAGTTAGCAAATTTTTTATTTTTATTTTTTTTACCCATGGTAATTCTCTCTGCTGCCAGTAGATGTAACTCTACACCATAGTTCACTATGGGGAGAGACCAAGAAGGAAAATAATGTCTAGTTTTACACACTCATTATTCATTATTTTCAGTGTCAAAACAAAAGCACTCAAGAGCATAATATACATCCAATAATAAAGCATGAAGACAGGTATAATCATCATGGACATATTCTTTATGAATACTTTATTAAGAAGGATTCAGGCTAAATAATTAATATACTAAGAATAAATACTTAATTAAGGGTTTAGGTATAACGGTATTAATAAAGCAGTTACTGAGCCAATTAGGATTAAGGTTACTGCTACTTCTGATCATCCTGCTTTGATTTGCATTATTTATTTTTGCTTCATGTAATGCTAGTACTTCTACCATTACTCCTACTACAGTTGAAATCTTTGTACTATTAACACTCTGTGCCTGCTCCCTGAACAGTTTCACCAAAACATGAACTTACTTTCTTTCTCTAAAAGATATTGTATGATGCAATAAAGACAGTGCTTGAGGTGTAAAATGAAACCTTTATGGAATAAGAAAACTGCAGCCATTTGGCCTTGGCAATAGCGAGAATATAAAACAGATCTAATCTTGGATAATTGTTACAATTTCCACTAATGGCCCGGTCGAGCAATAACCTTTAAATTATGATGATGTGGTTAGAATGGGCTAAAACTGTGCTTCATAATTCACAACAATGAAAACGGCAATGCTAGAAAATTCTATGACATTTAGCCTCCACCGAGCCTCTTTATGCACTCAAGTGAAATAATAATACACTGAATCGATAAATTACATCCAAGTCAAGTGAAAGTTCAGGAAGTCTATTTGGACTTGAGGTGTGAGGTAGCCTGTGTGTTTCAGGTTTGTCCATGTAAATGTGCGACAACATTGTCTTGAAATAGCAGATAATGAAATGCTGTCAGCAGCAGCAGTGGGAGTGAGCAGAGAGCCACAGCAGAGGCGGCCACAGGTAAACACCACTTATAGATACTAATGCAGTGACTCATATAATCACAAGTTGAGAAAGTGTGGAAACTATTGTTCAAGGTACTATCTATCTATCCATCCATCAATAACTCCTCTATGTGCCAGAATTCTAAAATCAATGATCCTATCTCCTATTTATTCTTTATATTTGACTATTCAAGGTAAAAGTACTGAAATCAAATCAAACTGAACAGATAATACCCTCAGAAAGTACATTGTGTGCAGCCACATACGCGTTCAAAATCACAAGGGTGCTTTGACCTTTGATGTTCACACACATCTTTAAAAAGGACAGATTGTGCCCAAACCACTTTTTAGAAGCTTTTATAGCAGTGTTCCCTCATCTTTAGCTTACTAAAATTTTGACTGATTCATTCATATTTGTATGAAATCCTGTATTGTCCAACATTTGAGGCTTCATTGTGTAAGAAACTTCAGTTTTCATCTACCCCCTATCCTCCACTCACAGCTCTGTATAAAACATGTAATGAAATGAAAATCTGCTGTTTGCTGTGTTGAAATCCCACTATGAATTTTGTGATTTTGAACAGGAAGGAATAATAATAAGTCCTCAAAAACTCACAATATGCAAGATGATTATTAAGGGCTTATACTGTATTTTCTGATCTACAGTATGTTATAAAGTTGTTTCCTCATCAAAAGCAGACCTGTAGTTGTGTTTTATTTTATTCATGTTTTATTAATTCTTTCCAAAACACACAGAGTCTGAGCAGGTCCAAAATAAGTGAGAGGTGGTTTCATTTTTGAGTTTGCAAAATGTACAGTTTGTGTCCATTTCCCTTCTAAGTTGATTCTTTACTGGATAACAGTAATGTAGAAGTTTGTAGCAGATTTCCCTTTGCTTGTTGGTGATGAGATATCTGTGAGGTCATGTTCGTACATTTTCCCATGGAATATTGTCAGTAGAGTCCGGCTGCTAACAGCGCACGAGTAGAGCTCCGTTTAAGAGGTGCACTTGTGGTGATAGTCGCTCTTTTTCCGCGGCAACTCATTATAAAGCAAGTTTAATTGAAGATGAAGCCAAGTAAGTTCCTTTTGAAAAGTTTTTCAAAGTTTGGTGTGCAGCGTCTTCACTCACGCCTGCTCAAGCCGTCATCTTCAGGTGCTGGCCCTGTCCTGCCGCTTCCCCAGTTTAGGCTCCTGGCACCACTAATGACATCACTCTGTTGCAGCCAATGAAATAGCAGTAGGAGTAACCCTGTCGTCATATCACTGAGTACATCTCAGAATGTCTAATAAACAAAATGTTTAATTTAACAAGTAAAATTTATACTGTTGAGTTTGGAAAAATATCAGAATAAATTTATATTTTTGTTTATTAAAATTTGGTATGCAAACCTATGCATCTGTCTGTGATATAATGTGGGGATACAGCAAGTGCTCCACAGCATTTTTAAACTCCAAATACCTTCACCAGGATCCATATCCATAATAATATGGATAATTTCAGCCCTGGAATTCCAAATGTTTACTGTACAAAGGATAAAAGGCAGCTGTTAACTTGAGCATTTGGAACAGAGCATATTGAGCTTTGGAGTTGTAGACAAACTAATAATAAAGGATTACTCAAACATGTGTTAATAAAAAAAAGCTCAACCTGAGATATGTTTTTGATGAGGTAACAACATTCTAACATGACTTAAAGCTCACAAGAGTATATTTGTGTAATATAGGACGTTTACACTGAAGCTTGTGATTTCACAGTCTTACAGGGCACATAGACGCTGAGTTATCCTCTGAGCCTGGGGTGAGTGTGCTGTTACATGTGCAATGAGCAGATAACTAAGTCTAGCAGTGCAATACCCAGAACTGCCTCATGCACTGAACCAGGGCCAAATAAATATATATACATATATAAAACCAGGGCCAAACAGACACACATATATACACACACACATACTGTACATACATTTGCCGAGCTAATGCCCAATACAACACCAGAAGTCTGTAATTGATATGGTCCTATATTACGCAAAATTAACTCTTGTGATTTTTAAGCCGTGTTAGAATTTTATTACCTCATCAAAAACATACCTTGGTTGTGTTTTGTTTCATTCATTTGAGTAATCGTGCATTATTAGTCTGTCTTCATCTTTGAAGCTCAAAATGCTCTGTTCCACCTTGTGAAGTAATGAAGCTGTAGTTCTCTCGTTAAAAGCTGCCAGTAGAGATTGGAAATTCCGTGGTTGAAATGATTCAAATGATTCTAATGAAGGTGTATGGAGTTTAAGAACATTTACGAGCACTTCCTGTATTAATACATGACATCACAAGGTGGAACAGTGTGATTTCCATTTGAGAGGAGAACTCAGCCTAAATATACAGGATTTGTGTGTTAAACTTATGCAAACAAAACACAACTCCAGGTATGTTGCTGATGAAACCACGTAAAAAAATAGATCAGAAAATACTGTAATATGAGCGCTTTAAAGGTGCTCTACCTGATATTTACTGTTATAACATGAAAAACAAAAGTAGTTCATTTTGGTTTGCAGTGATCCAAAGTTATTCCTTATGAATTCAGAACATCCTAATTATTCACTCCGATGAGTTTATAAGCCCTTCTCACAACCATAACTCTTTGTATGCCGATAATGTTAACAACAACTAGCATACTAACAACATTCCTCCTGGTTCTCAGAGGGTAAAGTGCTTTATAATTAGATTCAAGCAGTACACAGATGGGTTATTTTGACCTTAAGAACTGCTTTTACAATATATATCTACAAGGGCAAGAAATGGTTTGCTCAACTTAATGGAAATAACTGGGTAAAGCCACTTTCCTTTCTCCATTATTAAAGAATCTAATTATCTTCACCTATAAAAATGTTTTATGTTTTTTGTGCTTATTACTGCAATTATGAATTTAGCTGCATGAAGGTGCATTTTAATATCAATACGCAGCAGTCGCATTAACTCTCATGCCTGCCATCGGGAATGTTACACAGTGGGGGGTTAAAGGTCCTGTATTACACAAAAATAGACTCTTCTGAGCTTTAAGCCATGTTATATTGTTGTTACTTCAACAAACACATACCCACAGTTGTGTTTTGCTTCATTCACACATGCTTAAAGAACCTTTTATTATTAGTCGACATCTCCAAAACTCTAAATTCTCTATTCCACCTTGATATATTATGAACCAGTGGTTTTCAAGTTAACAGCTACCTTTTTACCTTTAGTTTAGCAGAAATGAGAAAATCCTGAAATTGAAATTGTCCACATCATTGTAGTGAAGGTGTATGGAGTTTAAAAACACAGTGGAGCACTTCCTTAGCACATGACATCAAAAGGTGGAACAGAGTGTTTTCTGTTTGAGAGAAGAAGTCAGCCTACATGAGCATGATTTTTGTGTTAACCATGTGTGAATGAAACAAAACACAACTCCAGGTGTGTTTGTGGTGAGAAAACAGCATTCTAACACAGATGAGAATATAGTGTAATATGGGCCTTTGACATAAGTAACACTGGCTGAAATCCAAAGAGATGGTAAAATGCTGACTTCACTTTTGGACTATATGATATCTTTACAGTGTAAATAAAACTTTTTACATGTTCAGCATTTACTTGAGAGTTTTATAATGTGTCACATAAAAATAGGTGTTGATGCTGTGAACTTGTCACTTGGGCTGTTGGTTGTCTACTCTGTGCAGGCAGATCATGTACCATTCACTGATACACAAAACAATACCTGCCTTATGTCCGGAATAGGAATACTTAGAATACTTTTACACTATATGCAATATATTATAGGCAAGCCAAGGCAAGTTTATTTGTATAGCACAATTCGTACACAAAGTAATTCAAAGTGCTTTACAGAATAAGAAATACATTAAAATCATAATAAAAACAAATCAAAACATAAATAATATTAAAATTTGAAAAAAAAAAAAAAAAAGAGAGACATAAATTGGAGAGAAGAGTGCGGAATGAAAACCATTCAGTTATATGCACAGTCAAACAGAAATGTTTTGAGCCTGGATTTAAACAGCGTCACAGAAGAGTCTGTCTCACATGTTCAGGAAGACTGTTCCAGGTTTTAGCTGCATGAACCTGAAACGCTGACTCCCCTTGTTTAGTTCTGACTCTGGGCACCAGCAGGAGGCCGGTCCCTGAGGTCCTCAGAGTGCAAGATGGTTCATATGACACTAACATGTCACAGATGGACTTTGGTGCTCGGCCATGGAGAGACTTGTACACAAGCAGAGCTGCTTTAAAGTCTATTCTCTTATTCTCTTAAGTCTTTTATAGAGTAAAAAATGCCACAGATGATTAAAAATACTCTTTATCACTTACCAGGGAACTGTAAAAAATGTTCTAATTAATATTGTGCCATTTTAAGAATTAACTAGAATTAACAATTAGCATTCTGAAGACCTTTTTCAATACACACACTTAGTTATTTACACAGGTCATATTTATAGCCATATGATATCAGTATCAGTAAAGCTGGTTTACTTCCATTTCACAAAAGGAGGGTCTTGTCTTGCCATATAAAAATGTGTTTTAACCTTAATACATTTTTTTTTTTTAACCTTACCTTTAAGCATTGGTATATTTAGAAAATAACTGTGGTAAACACAGCTATTTTCTGAATATACCAACGGAAAGTGCCATATATTACATAAAAGATCTAGAGGAAACTCTCTGTTTGGGAAACTAAAGGCACCTAAAAAGCATCCTTGGCCCCACCATAGACTGTATGTTCCCTACAAAGCAGCCATGTCATGTTTGTGAATCAAGGATCAATGAATCAGTACTACGCCTGATGATGTCCCCAAAGGAGAACTGTCCAAAGAAGCTACTGGATTTCTCCAGGGACCACTTAACATATGGTGATATCTGTTTGGTTGGTTGCTGTGAATAAATGCATGTTTATCAAAATGCTACATATATAGACAAACAGAGGACACAGTGAGTGACCTGCATATGTCTGAAACTGACACAGAATAAATTGCCTTTGCACTCACTGTGTGTGTGAAATGAGTGCTAATACACAATTATCAAGTAGAGTAGATTTTATCCTGTTAAAAATTACACTGTGCATTCAGTATTTCAACAATTTTTTTTCAAATGAATAGTGCACTTTGTACCTCACAATAGTTCTCCTTCTGGGTTCAATTCTCCTTCCCTAAAACAAGTCCTATTCACAGATCCCATCAGCAGTGAGGGCGAGTTTTAAAAATAGCTTAACTGTGAAATTGATCCCTTCAGTAATAAAAGATGACCTCCTCTTCCTCCTCCTCCTCATTATCATGGCTCTGGAGTTCTACTATCATCCTGGAGCAGAACTCAAGTGGTTAGTAGCATGAGCATCATCGAGCCCACACCATAGAACCTACAATCTTTCCTTCATGTTAAAGGTGTGCTGTGTAGATAGACAGATAAATATTTTATTGATCCCCAGAAGGGGAAATTCAGGCATGTCCTCTGAGACCTGCTGTTTCAAATACATGTTATCGCTTTGTTGTAGTTGTTGTTCCACAAAGTAGCATTAAATGTGTCCGTCATGAGACAAGCAGCACCAGGTCAATTAAGTTGCAGAGTAGATCCATGGAAAAGCAGATCTGCTCACAGTAAGAATGCATGCAGTAAGGTATTTCTTTAGCAATAGTGAAACATGTCCTTTGAGACATGCAGGGAAAAAAGTGACATAATGCCCCCTTAACTTCAGTCTGTTCATGATTACACATTTGTCCATGTTTCTCCTGCGTCACTACCCCCTGCTGTTGATCAATGAACTCTTGTCAGAGTGTTATCAGATGAAGACAGAGGTGGGAGCTCTGGTATGTTATGTATCCATGGATTGATTTAAAAGGATGGGCCAGTCAGCCGAGCATGACAAGCCTGGACCAGGGAGAAAGTAGGGCAGCTCCAGCCCATTCTTAGGTGCGTTGCAGTGGGATCAATTTCAAGTGAGTGACTCATTGGACCCCAAAGGTTCCTGGGTTCTCTGATTGCAGCACATTACAGACTGGAGGGCCCTTCATACTGTTACACAAGTGGAGGCTAACACAGTGTTGGAGAGGCCATGTCTGCTGAGAGGGGGATTCTGATGGAGGCTAGCTCTTGTCCTTCTTGGTAGTGTTTATATATGCTGTATGAGAGGGAAGAGGACGATGAATCAGGGAAGCACATAACACAAGGGGAATGTTGACTCGTCTTCTGCCTGTTTGTTTGTCATTGTTGATTTATGGTGTGACCTTGCAGCTGCTGAAGATTAGTATAAAAACACATTGGAAAACAATAGCAGTACAGTGCCACATATTGATCAGATGGTTCAGACAGGCCAACCCATTCAAGGAGTTATTGGTTAAATATTACTGTTACTGTTTTAGAAAAAGACAGATGAGTTCTGCCAACTGGACAGAACACGTTTGGCCACTCCTCCATGCTTCTTCTACACTGGTCTTAAAGGTGTACCTTTTTTGTGCAGTAATCCATGACTAATACCTGTACTATATTATGTTTGAGACAAAGCATTATCATCTCCATGGAGACAAATTGGTGGTAGATCCTTCATCAGAAATGTTACTATTACTGTTATTACTACTACTAGCTGAGTACTGAGTACTCCACAACCTTTAACTGCAAAGCACGCACTTGGCCTACAGTGGCTTCTTATTTATGAGTGTATATTTATGATTGCCTCCTAGCTACTGCTGAGGATTAGTTATGGCTAATGCGAACGCAACAACCTTGAGCGCTTTATTAATGTGCATATTTGGTATCCAAAGAAGATAAGTCATGGATCAGCTAGAGGCATTGTTTCAATCGGCCATTTACAATGGAAAAGATGACATTATACTTGAGTTATATATTCTTAAATTATAATTCAATTAATACAATGAGGGCTCTTGTAAGACACATTTCAATCTTCATTGAAACAGTAATTACAGAGGGAAAAAACTCAAAGAGTCAGTAGAATTGTACAACCTTCTACAATGACAATAGTAAACTGTGTGTTCATTCAAACTTATTGTATGTGAATGAAAGAATAGTGATGGAGTAAGCTTTTTCTGTTTTATATGCAGCAGGTATACAGAAGTACACAAGGCAAACAAAAGCTATTGTTAAAGTTATTTGACATTGGACTTTTTAACTAACAATGCATTTGATTTACAAGGCAAATACAAAAACAATCTGTTCTTTTGAATAGCTCTTTGAAATGACTGGATAAAGGATTCAGTTTGTATTTAATACATTCCAGCACTATCACAGCAGAGCAGATGAGGCATTGTGTTTTATGTGTAGAATCTCCTTGTAGGTGTGAACCTGCCTGAATATATCAGTGTGTTCATCTAAACACCAGCATACACAATTTCCTGCTTTGCTTATTTACCTCCCCACTCCTTTCAGACTGAAATGTGCAACAACCACAAGAGAAATGCATTATTTCCACTTTTCATTGAAAACAATTGCTAAAGGCCATCTCCCATTGGATACAGTGAGTCTGCTCACCTTTAGATCTCCTCTGTACCATGTCATAAATAAATCAAACTGGGAGGATAAAGCATTCTATACTGACAGGGCACTGACAGCTTCGCATCATAGCTTTACTATGAAAAAAAAGAAAATGAAGAATAAAAGGCCATTCTTTTGGTGTTTTTACAAGGAAGTAAATCTTTAAAAAATACTGCCTGGCTATTCTCTCATTTATGGAGTCTTTCATATTCTGGTGGTGTTGTGTGTCGCGTACATACCTGCCAAGCTCACGATGCCCCCTAGAGGTCAGAGTCATTTATCAAGATGATTGGTGCACCATATGAGCACCTCTGGCCATTGCCCCTGTGGTATTAGGTCCAAAGTACAGATCAGACAAACATTTAGAGAGGCATTACCAGAGAGTAGAGTGGATTTTGTGTGATCAAAACAACTGAAAACAACAAAGTGACCGAGAGACAGGAAGTTTGTAGCCACCTCCAGACCAGCAGTGCACAATTAACAATGACATTCTGAAATGTCTAAACTTTTCTTGTTTTTTGTTTTTACCATTATTAGTGGTGGAATACTACTTGTGGTAAATATTTTCATTTTTATATTTATTATATCAGTCAAGTGGTAGTTTGTGTGGGGAAAAAATAGCTCTACATATGTCATCAACACCAAAAATTCCATTCAAAATGCAGGGACAATTTATGCACAGGGAACAGATTAAACAAAATAGAGGTGCTGTCATGTATTTTCAGTGTCATTTTGGCTCTTGTTAACATTGTAGTTGCTGGGGGTGCAGTTTTGGAATTACCTCTACGTATGTCATCTGTTGCTTGTGTTCAATGAAAAAAAAAAAAAACATTAATTGCGTTATCATTTTTTTATTTTTTTTATTGTAGCAGTAGTAATTTTACCTGTCATCTAGAGCCTTATTGTTGCTTTAATGAAATAACTGCATTGTACCTAAAGCTGCACTATGTAACTTTTCTAGCAGATGGTCTGCTACATGCTTGTCTCCATAGAGATCGTAATACTTTGCCTGGAATGTTCAGTGTATAACTTTTATCCATGGAGATAAGCAGATCATGCTACCAGACCAACTTACTGGACAGATTTTTAAGGTATTTTGTTTCAGTAAAAAAGTGACTGAATAAATATATAGGTAAAATAGAGAAGTTTAATTCCAAAATGTGGAATATTGGTACAGCAATAACCTTCATGGAGACGAGCACGGTGAACCCTCCTCCAGAGAAGTTACCTTACAGTTTTATCAGTAGTGTTGCTTACTATTACTCAAGTACAAGTAAAAGTAGTTATCCAAATAAATACTTCTGTGAAATTAACATAGAGCTTTTTCATATTTACAGCTGTGTGCATAATGTTGTATTTTAAAAGTGCACTGTGCAACTTTTCCGCTGCCTACTTGTCTCTATAGAAATGTTCTTGCTTTGCCTGGAATGTTCCATGCTATGACATTAAACATATACATCCAGCATTACAGTTATTTCTATTGCTCAAAAATACATTTATCCTTTCTGTGAATAGGGGCGACTCCCCACAGATCTGAACTGTAATGCACGATACTGCTGTAACCTGCTCACAATAGATAGGTTTAATCTAGACTGTGGAACATTCTAGACAAAGAAATAACATTTCCATGGAGACAAGCAGGTAGTGAATAGCCTGATTCATCAGCCGATTTCACTTCATAGAAACCGTCAGACCTCGCACTGTTAGAATTCGTTCGATCGACTGTAGGCAGGTACTTTTTTTCATTTCACCAATCACTGCTATTTGGTCGTGATGTATGTAATGTACCACAAACAGGGCTTACTGGTATATTAAGATTTTCTCAAATCCTGTAGGAAGAAAGGCAATAACGTCTTTCCTCTTGATAAAATTCACCATTCTCTTTGTACCAGCTTTAAATCCACATTCTCATGAATCGTTGCCAACACAGAATGTATGGCTCTTGGCTGAACTCGCACTTCCGGGGTTTTTGCAAACCGTCTAGCGTATTCCTATTCCTGACTGGAGAGAAATGAAATTGAGCTGAGGCACTAGGTGGCACCAGCCTGGCTAGGTAGTGAACCCTCCACCAGAAAAGTTGCCCAATGCACTTTTACGATAGTATTCATGACAACAAATACTTGAAATACATGTAGCTGGTATTTCAGTAAAAACACAGTCATGATAACCTCAGTCCACCTCCCACTGTTCACATGTAACAGTTTGTCCGTGCTCGCTGCTCTGCTTTACACAGCCCAAAGGACAGAGCCAGGATCAGGCTCTTGAATGGTAAGAGAGCATGTTACTTTAGGTTAAATGCATCAATACAGTGGTGAATTGTGAGTCCACGGAGGCCTTACACATCTTCATGAAAAGCCACATTCAATTGAGTATTGAATAAAATGCTGCAAAAACATCAATAATATCCAGAGGGCCATTGATCAGAATAAGCAGGGAAGGTGAGCCATGTGAACAGTGGCTAAAGGGCCGGAGTTACAGCAAATGTCATGTGAGGCACTATAGGGTCAAGACAGATAGTGGTCTGCTATGTGAACACAATATTTTTACTTTTTGCTTATGTAACTGTTTAATCACATTCTATACATGAGAACAATTTCAAGGGCCCACATTACGTTATTTTCTGATCTGTGTTCAAATTTCCTCATCAAAAATATACCATGAGTTGTGTTGTTTAACTGCATCCTGCATATTTAGGTAAAACTGGTGTAATTTCAGCCTTAGAATTGCCGATTTCTACTGAAGGTAAAAGGTAACTGCTCTAACTTTAAAACTACCACTTCACGACATCACAAGGTGAAACAGAGCGTTATGAGATGAGATGTGAACAGACTAATAATAAATACTTCCTCAAGCAGATATGAATGAAACAAAACACAACTCCAGGTATGTTTTTGATGAGGCAACAACATTCTAACATGACTTAAAGCACGCAAGAGTACATTTTTGTGTAATATGGGACCTTTAAATACAATTCCAAAATGGTGGGAAAGGTGTGTAGTCTGCCCTCTTACAGATTTAAAAAGGTTGTACCATCATAACTGAACCTGTGCTACCAGAGCCTTAACCTGCAGATAGACGACACATACAAATGATTGGGGTTTAGGCAGTGAGGATTCAGATCAGAGACTGTGCTTTTAGGTTTAAACCCACTGGATTTCAAAACTGAAACTGGCCACTCAATTGAAGGACTCAAGTGAAGGTGATTCTGCTTTCTGATATGATAATGGTCTTCATAACATAAACAATTTCTCCATCATGACCACTGTTTTATAACTGAAAATAAAACAACATTAGAATTGTTCTCAGTAAGAGCTGTATTTGATTTGAACAAGTCTTCTGGGGACACAGTTAGTTCATGCTTATGGAATTTAAGCTCTAAATCTTACAATTCCTTTAAGCTGAGATGTTTACAATTACATATTAAAGCAGTGAAAATGATAATTATAGATGTCCATGATCAGAATTAGTAGTTGTACCAATGTATCAAGTTTTGTATGTCTTAGAAATGTGTTCCATTTATGAGAAGCAAAAGAACCAAAGGCCTTTTTACCATCTCAGTTCTACTGTGGTGAGGTTTTAAACAATCATGAGATCTGGTAATAAAACCACCAGTGTCAAAGCTCAACAAAGGTGTGAAATAATCAGTCAGTTTATCAAGTGGTCCCTTATAAATGTGATAAATGCTCTCCTCTGACAGAAGTGTGGTTACCATCTTATTTTTCATACCTTTTCACAAGGTAAAAAATATGTGAAAATACTGTGTTTAACATAGAAAATTACAATACATGTCACTGCAATTTGATAGTAAAAAAAAAAAAAAAGTATAATAGAAAATGTGATAATTGCAAAATCTGTGTTGTAATAATGTGGCACCTTTGTTAAAAAAAGAGCTCTGCATTCTTCTGTGGTACCTTGTGTGCCGTGCTGAATATTTTAATTTCAAATTGCTTAATCATGACTTTCCTGTGTACCCATGTATGAGTTAGACATGAAATCAAATATAGCTGATAACAACTGTACAGCTGATTTATTCATAATAACAAAAACAGTACTGCATGATGGCCAAGTTATTTTGTCATAATTTTATGTTTTGGTTCTCAAAATGATTATCTGATAAGAAAGCAGAATGAGCCTCACATGATTCTCTTTTGAGATGCCAGTTTTAATGCTGAAATCCAGTTGGTTTAAACCAAAGACTCTATAAAGAAGTGGACTAAGGGAGTGTGACATCACCCATAGCATTCATCTCCAGTAAAATGAAGCTCATGATGCTAGAAGTTATAGGGGTGATCATGTAGAGTGGGTTTATACGAAGCTTTTAAGAAAATGATAAGGCTCGGTGCATCTGTTAAAGAGAGCAGGGGGACATTTTCCAATATAAAGTCAACTGGAGCCAGAGTTGATGGAGCCAGAAGTGCATCCATGCACACTTCCTATTTAGAAGTGCGGCAGAGGGTATGTGGCTTAGCTCTGTCGATACAGTCTATGGTCAGTCATGAATCAGTGCTAGTGCAGCCTCTGCAGCTCAGTGAGTGAATTCTGGAGGTTCTGAGCTTTCACTTGAGGCCTGTCCTTATACTGAGAAGGAAGCCCACATTCAGTTGTGATTATAGTTATTTTTTATAACCCACTGAGACACAGGCCACAAACAGTTCCTTTATTAACCGAATAGTCGTCCTCTATCAAGCCCTGTGCCCCCTCACATTTGCACACTGACAGTAGTTGATAGACACATACTGTATTCTAGATAAGAATCATGACAGTCTTATCGAGTAGCTGTTGTCTCCGGCCCCCTGTGCTCTGCTTACATGTCATCAGACAACTCCCATCTCTCCTCCTCCTGACGCTCCCCTTTAAAGCACTGAGCCAGAGACCTGGTCCAGATGACAATACGTTAAAGGAGAAATTACACATGGGTGGACAGGTTTCATTTGCTACAGGAAGAAAATAACAGTAGGGATCTGAAGCATCTGAAGTTCAATGTGTGTGTATCTTTGTATCTGGTACAATAAATCTGCAGCGTGGTCGGCATCTGCTGGGTTTGTGTTATTGAGAAAATCACATAAAAACAAGATGTGTATGTTTTTTTTTACTCAAGCACAGAACTGTGGCTGTAGAAGAAGTGGTATTTATTTAGCACAAACTATCTATCTATCTATTTATCTATCTATCTATCTATCTATCTATCTATCTATCTATCTATCTATATATCTATATATCTATCTGTCTGTCTATCTATCTATCTATATATCTATCTATATATATATATATATATATATATATATATATGTATATATATATATATATATATATCTATATATATATATATATATATATATATATATATATATATATATATATGTATATATATATAACAAACTGTACTGTAACTGGTAATTGGGTACTTTATATTTACTTGTACTTTTAGTACACATTTAGTTATCAGTGTGTGGCAAGCACTTTTTATTTAGTTTTAGTATTTTAAAGTTTGCTACTAAACTGTGTATACAATGTTTAGAAAATAATGACACCCAGCCCACAAATCAGTGCTATTAATCCAGTTTGAAGTGTTCTTTAAAAGTAAAAAGGTGAGAGTAGTTCCTCACATGTGTCTGTTTACATCTGTGCAGTGCGGACTGCGGTGAAGCTGCAGATTCGCGATTGAGACTCTACTTCCTGTGTACTTTATCACCAGCATTCTGTGCATTAAAAATCATGTATCTGAAGTATTGAACCACATTTCACAAATAATAATAACACAGTTTTGACTTGCATCTAAACTAGAAGTGCACTGGTCTGATCTTTTCAGCACTTAAGAGTCTCAAAGCGAGTGGTTTTACTGTAAACAGAAAACAACTGACACAAGGTGAGCTCACAACTTTAGTCTGTGTAGTCTGTTTTACACAGCCATATCCCACTGCAGTCTTTGTGATCTGAGATTTAAAATCTCGTAAGATTCTCTTCGTGCCTGTGTTGTGCGTGTTTTGATGCATGTTTAAAAATGTTTTAAGACTGAAAAATCGTGTGTGTGGCAGCCTAAAATGTCAAGCTAGTTTAGTTGAGAACTGTTTTAGTATACCACAGTTTTTGATTTTCTAATTATGAAAATGATATTGCATTGTTTTCTGACACATATTCACAGAATAATTTCTTGTAAATTGAGATTGTTTATGGTCTAGTTTGGGATTCTGGGATTGAAAATATAGCCAAAGTAAAAAGTATGTATGTTACTTGTATGGATACAACAGTGCCGCAGTACCATTCCTCATTTTAGTTTACATCATCAGCAAACTAAAACAACAACATAATGAGTCCCATACCTCCTATAGTGTACCTAATGCATCAGCCCAGCTCCTATAGAAGAGTGTATATTTATGGCAGAGTGTTCTGGCTGAGCTTGTTAAGATTTACCATGCGCATGTGACCTTATATTAGTGTGTTGAGACCAGAAGGGGCCCGTTACACAACACTCTCCTCTGTTTAATATGCAGTCACTCGGAAGCTACAACCACCTTTGCTTCTCTCATTCAAACCTGCTAAGAATCACCCCCCCATGCCCCTCCTGTAAAGAGTTATCACGCTGTAACAGGAAAAAATGACTATCTCTTTATAGGCAGCCAAGCGGTCTGGAGGACAAGGTCAGAGAGGAGATTTACAGTAATATGAAGGAAGGAAGGGAGCTATAGGAAGTGATGTGAAAAAGCAGAAAAGAGGAGATGTTTGAGACAGAAGAGAGGTGAGTGAGATGAGTCACAGAGCACAGTGTGAGGCTCTGATGAGGTTAGAAATACATTTGATTAATCTGCACGCGTGTGTTTTGTGTTTGTGGCTTGTGGCTAAAATGAGAGCAGCTGTGGCCTCCTCTGGTGTTTTGGAAGTTGTTAGAGTACTTTGTTCGAAACTGTAATGAACACTGCACTGAGGAAGATAAACATAGCATTGTACACAGAATAAAGGCAAAAATAGACACAAAACATATTGAAATAACTTTTTGATGAATTCTGGACAGAAGTTTTCAAATTCACAATAATTTATATAATAAGTATGGCTACTGCTGGTCTGTGTCTCTCCAACACCCACCACTTTGGTGTATAGATGGTGTTTTACCACTGTGGTGGCCCCAATAAGCAACCATTAACTTTTCTGACCAGTTTCTTGCTCATGGTTTGTATGAGGCATTATTCAATACAAAAAGCCTAAAGGAAGTCAGTCTGAAGTTCATGACTAAGGTCTTGCATCTGAAGTGTGTTATTGGTTTCCAGCATCTTAATTATCAGGGCACCTTTTTTCTGTGTTGGCATCCGCTGTGCTGATTCGATTCTGCCTCAGCATCACCTTGTGAGGAAGCAGCGTGCAGAGAGGAAGGAGGGGGGAGGAGAGGGGGGGAGGGTGGTCTGGGTAGTGCAGAGGGGAGGAGAGGGGGAGGAGAGGGAGGGAGGGTGGTCTGGGTAGTGCAGAGGGGAGGAGAGGAGAGGAGGGGACAGTAAACCCGGGGAGATACTCTCCTTTAGTAATGGAAGGACATGATGAATGTGCAGGGACCACATGTGTGCAGGTGCATATTTTACGCCTGGTTACAGAGCCACGCTCTGCCGCTTGGAGCAGATGTTTTAAACAAATCTCAGGATTTAGGTGTTAATAAGTGTTAGCACAAGCAACAATTAGATAAACACTTATCCTGCCCTCCAGAGAGGAGAGCTCAGGGGAGGCACTGCAGTGAACACATCAGAACTAAGGTGGGTTAGCTTTGCAAATATATGGGAAATACAATGTCAGTGCTAGAAATTAGCCTTTGATTCACTGTTCAGTCTATAGCAGGATCATGCTGATCCCAGCTGTGGTCAGTCCATAATGTCATTGTATCCTTGGGCAAGACACTTTTCTTTCCATGGCAGCAGAGGGAGATTGTCACAGAGTTTGGAGAGTGAATAAAACTGAAAGCAATGTTGAATTTCTAAAAGTGCTTTTGTTTATTTGTTTAAGGGACGATGCAAATTAATGAACATCAGTATTTAACAAATGTAAATATGCTGGAGTACAGCTCCAACTTTAATTTAAATCCACAGTCCCTAGGCAGGTAACAAAACAAGTGCAACACACAAATAGAAGTTTAAGTGGTACAAGTGGTACATGCTCATTTTCTAAAACTTTTCTAAGACTCAAGTCTTAGAAAGACTTAAGTCTTTTCTAAGCGCTCGCATTATCATCTTTACTAATGTGCTTTTGACAAATAAAAAATAATCATCACTTATTATCAGATGTCTGAATAATACAGTCTAATGGACGCAGAGAAAGAATAACTGACGGGAGAAGAATAGAGACTGGTTATATTGTGTTGTAATGTCTCTTGCATTGACTGGTCGGATTCCTGCGGCGCTGTCCATGGTGCTGAAGCGCTAACTTTTCTGCCTCCATCCATTCATGACGATCTCGGGCTTTGCCTTTTCTTTTGTGTTGTGTCTATGGCAACTGCCTGACTACGTGCCGCTGCCTATTGAGAAAACTTGGTGTCAGTTACCTTGACAATAACCCCCTAGCATTATTTTTGGTGTTTTCATGAAGTAAACGACAAAAGAAATAGTTCGTTTTTGAGATTTGGGTTTCTAAGACAACAAAAGATAATAATAAAATAGATTAAAAACTTTCTGGATCACATTATATTTTACTTGTCATCTCTCAGAATGAGTCCAGTTAGGCCTATAGAAATAAAACTTATTCATGAGCTTCAGTTTCTTGTTTTTGGGGACATTTTCACATTCAAAAGATATAATATATAGTTTAAACTTATTAATCACTATAGCAACAGGCCTAATTTCTCATCATTCTGAAACCTATAAGCACTCGACAGATATTTCCAGACTTAATTGCAAGTTGGATTAATTATGTCCTACAGTCTTGACAAGTGGAGAGGCTACAGAGGGGGAGTCTCAAACGGGGGTCTGCTGAAAGTCTCATCCATCATAAAGCTGCGGGGAACGTGTCTCACGACCTATGATCGCTGCGGAATGAGCCTAATTAAAACGTGCTCCGCGCAGCAGCCACTCTCTCCCACACTCCGCCAGAGGACTCGGCTGCAGTCACACGCGCCACGGTCACCCCAAACCCCGCTGTTTATCGCGTGATTCCCCTTCCCGCGGCAGCAGCGTGGTTCATTCCAACGCTGTCTTTTTATCCGTTTTCTCAGCGATGCGAGCGGCTGGAGGTTTTGTCTGTATTTACGCCAAAAGCACATGAGCTACGCCGGCTTTTACAGAGCGCGAATCCGGTAAGGAGAGCGGAGGAAAGCGGGGATCTTTGAGCTGTTTACGGGTAAGTTGGGAGACGTTTGGTGAGTGTGACAAAGTGGAGATGTGTTTGCGATTCGTGTAACAAGTGCACGGTCGCTATTCAAAAGCAAGGAATTTAACAAGAAGCATTAACGTGAATAAAAAGTGGTCAAAACGTGTTCTACAACCGGGTAAAAGTATGCGTATGTACAGGTTGTTATTGTCATCATATTTGGATAATTTTGCATCCACTTGTTTGACTTTACGCATTGAACAACTCAATACATGTAAAGTGTACGGGGTAACAGCATGGGGCGTGAAAACAGCGCGCGTAACGAGAGGGAACAACTTGAACGGCACGAGTGTGTGGTGAAGAATATAGCGCTGCTTTCAAGAGCTCGGCTGGTATTCCGGTGATAGCGACGGCTCAGCGGGCTGTCTCTACAAGGAGCCTGACGCGTGCGAGGCTTTTGTTGGAGAATAAGAAGCCCGTGTCAAGTCTATTTTTTGTCTTTTTGCGCGTAGTACCGTGACCTGACGCGGCTGCCCCTGTGGGAGGAGCGCGGGCAGATGTTGAGTAAATGTCTTTTATGGTGTTCTCAGAGCCCACTTTCCTCGTAGCGCAGAAGACGGTACGCTGGTGACGCCAAAAGAAGACCTGTTGTTTTTCTTTTCCCTCTCTCTGAAGTGCAGCGGTTTTTTAAATCCAGCGACTACAATGGATACACTGTTTACCTGCGAAGTCTCAAGGCGTGTGAACACATAAGCTTCTTTCTTTGAACTGCCAGTGTAAGTCACCACTACGATAATCCGTAAAGGAAAGTCTAGGTTTTACAATGTGAAGTTGTGTTATATTTGAGGTTCATGTGGAATGATGGGGTTTTACTGTTTTTACTGTTTGGATAGAAAGACAGAGAGAAATGTTGATTTAGACTTTAGTGCAATCTTTATCAGGGATTGACACCAAAAGACTGAAATAGCCTATGTCATTTTCAAAGTTGACAACCATTAAAGAAATAAAAATGCTGTTTAACGTTGTAGGTGCAGTAAATCAATTGAAAGAAATATGTATGTTTAGTTTGGAAATGCAGAAATACTTCAAAACGCAACTAGGACTCGACTGGTTTAAAAGGTTTTAAGTATTAATTTCCTGAACATACATGCATTTAATCATTGTCATCGAACACTAACCAGCCTTAACACCATGGTAAATTTACGTCAGTGGAAGAAGAGGCTGGTGGAACTGGTCAAAGCACAATCTGTTTCACTATTGTCTCTGTACAGTCGTCCATGTTAAAAGAAGATGACTAAATATGACAGTGGTTTTAAGTCTGTTTCTTTATGCAAGTCTATCCACTGTCCCCCCCAAAAAAGTTCCTGTTGGGATTAAGTCAAAGTGAAGTGAACTGTAAACCATAATTTATCAACTAATTAATGAAGATGAGTTTATCTCACTTCAAACTGATCTACAGATATAATCATCCCTTTTTGCACTAATGGAATGGACTGAGTCATTTAGAAAAGATTAGACTTTTCCATCTAAACATGACACTGGCGTTAATTGCAGAAACAAATAACATCATCAGTCATTTCGTTTAAAAGACGCTGAGTCACAAATGTCTGCAGACAACTCTTCTGCATCAGTAGTCCAAGGATCCAGATGAGAAGTGAAACACTATCATGTCCGAAAACCTTTTCCTGTAGTTTTCCACTCAACTTAAATCCTCACAACTCTGGGGCAAATAAGGCCAAGGAAACAACTGTCAAGACTAGAACTATCATGATTTTCTAATTTCTAAGTTTCTATTGCTACAAAAAAATATCACAGTAAATTATAAAATTAAAATTACTTTAAAGCAATGACCCCAAAGCAGGATAAGGAACACATACATAGATTATTTGAACAACTACAGCTCAACTGCTATCATAATACTAAATTAATAAGAAGAAGAGAAGAAGAATTAATAAGAAGAAAAAAAAATGAAAAAATATAATTCTTCATATCATATAGTAAACATTAAAGGGGCATTGTGTAACTTTTCTGGTGGAGGATCCATCAAATGCTTTTTTCCAAGGAGATGTATTGCTTTTCTAGAATGTTTCACAGTGTGGTAACTTTTCTATCTTCATTGAGACCAAACCAGGCCAAGTTACAGGTCAGATCTATGGAGAGGCAACCCCAATTACAGTTAGAATGTCTGTTTTTCTTGGTATTTTTGAGCTATAAAACCACCTGTAACTGAATAAATGCAAGGTAGAGCTGTGGGACATTCAAACAGGTGATGGACACCCACTCAAAAAATGGCATTGTGCACCTTTAAACTGGTGGTTATTAGGCAAGACATAAAACTGACAAATCTGACAGCTTTGCTCTCAACAGCCTGAATGTAAAAAAACAAAACGATTTGAGTAATTTGACTGTCACGCAGAAGGCCTATCTGGATCTATCTGTAATATATGCACATCTGCTTACGGGGACTCCTTTTGTCTCCCAGCAGTGACAGTGACGGGCACCTGGACGACGTGTTTGATGGCCAATTCCTCTCACAACGGTTGTCCAATTTCATGGCTGTTAATAAGACCGGCGAGAAGAGAGGGGCCAACCGCACGGCCGCTTGAACTCTTTGATTAGAGAGGACCATTTGTGATGCTAAGAGGTGTCGTCATGTAGCGTAAATGCACTCATATGCTCATTGTTGCTGGGACTGCCAACCCGCTGCACTGTTCTGAAAGACTAGAATACAGCACATTTCCTTCTACGTGTTCTATTGTGCTGGGGTCAGTGTACCTGTTTCCTTTGGTTTCTTCAATATAAAAAGTGCACAATAGCAGCACTGTGGATGGGCAATGCTCCTCACAATAGCCCAAACAGCACTGAAGGATGAGTCAAAATTTTGTTAAAGGTAACTTTTCTGGTTGAGGGTCCGTCAAATCCTTTTCTCCATGAAGATGTTATTGCTTTGTCTGTAATATTTGACATTTCTAACTTCATGAAGATTAAACCAGACCAAACTAGGGGGTCAGATCTGTGGAAAGGCAACCCCGCTCACAGCCAGAATGTGTGTTTTTCAAGGTATTTTTGAGCTATAAAACCACCTCTAATTTGATAAATGTAAGGTAGGACTGGTTAGTGTCATAATGCGGAACATTTCAGGCAGAGCAATGGCATATCCATAGAAACAAGCAGGTGATGGAGCCCCAACCAAAAAGTTACATAGTGGACCTTTAAGAATGAGTTTACAACTTTCAGAGACAAGAGTGGTAAAGCTAAAAAAAACATGCATGCTAACAGCGCACTTACTGGTTCTCGGACGATAAAACGCTTTAATTAGATGCAGACAGCAGCACACATCGATCCACTTTTTAACACCAAGAGCTGCTTTTACAATTTATCTGTTCTGGGACAAGACAATTTTTGCTCAAACACATCAAAAATCTCCCTTGAGAAACGCAGCTACCCTCTGCATTTTATACATTCTTCAATATTTATAGAACAATCAATCAAAAACCAAAGTACAAAGTAAATTATGGGAAGGGCATCTGACATAACTGAGAAATTGGTTTAAGTTTAGCTGTAGCATTCTTTGAGGGAGAAGCTGAAAAGAAAGATTTGGCCCATTGTAGATCGTCATGTATTTTGGACACATTTATTAATTAGTAATGACATGTTGACGTCTAGCCAAAATTAGTAATCATTTGTCAGAACTTAGTGCTGAATATTTTAGCTGCAGCCGAAAGCATCAGACTAAACAGGCACAGGAATATAATGATATCGATTAAGTCTTCTAATTTAAATGAAAATCAATTAGGTCCAATTATTTAACAGAAATACATGCATTAGCTCCATTCATTAAGGGCACTCAGACAGAGCCAAAAGAAACCTGTGCTAGTCACTGCATCAGCCATGTAAAATGAATGATACAATTGCATATTCAAGGTGACAGAAAAGTGCTTTAAGCCAACACAATAGATCAGTAAATGAACCATGTATTTGGAACAAAATAGAGGAGTTTGGCTTGCATTAAGAATAAAACCTTATTATAAGATAAATACACAAATCCCCTAGAAGTTTTTTAATTAGGCAAATTGTAATATATTTTCCAACCCTGCACTCTAAGCACTCATAAATGTCCCCTTTTATTATACTGTGTTCTCTCAAATGTTATAAAACCTGACATTATTTATTTATTCTTATGATTAAGTCAGTGCATCTTTCATGTTTACATGCTGCCAAGATCAATGCAGACCCTGAAACAGCAGACTGTGTAGTGCCTGTTGATTTGAGATCCTTTTTCTCTGCTCATCTCAACAGTATCTCTGCAGCCACAGCTATTCATGGGTAAAGCAGACATGCAAAGGCTTTCTTTGATGCATTTGAAATGGATACAGAGAATTCACAGAAAATCTGAACTATTGCTTGTTTAAGGGTTTAAGCATCTGTAAGCATTTGAGGCATGCAAACAAATGTGACAGTCTGACATTTTAATATAATAGATAGAGCACACAATGGCGATGCTCTAATCTGTGTTGGGGGTCAAGCTTCAATGCATTTGAATGGGCATGAGCGAGGAGCTGTGCAATCTCTCCCAATACCACGATGTTTCACTGTAGATGAAACTGCCCTTGATGTATGCAGGTCACGTGACAGCAGCTCCAACTCAAGGACCTTTACTATTGTACAAATCACCAAGGTAGCTGTCAGCAACATGCCATATGCATGTCTAGTAGCATTGACACCAGTGCTGATTCTGCTGAATGGAGGGAAAAGTGATGATTTATCGGCGAATAAGAGGAGATTTAACCTCTGTTCCTCTGTTCCACAGGATGGCTCATAGACTGACACACAGAGCCTGCTCCCGTTCTGTGGCTGCAGGGCAGTGAGCTGCACCATGACACACTCCAACAGCAGCCTCTTGACAGGAAACTCCAGTGGAGCTTTCGATGGATATGACTCTGGAGGCAACATCTACAGACCGTTCTCTGTCTTCAGCGTGCTCACGCTCACGCTACTGGCCATGCTGGCCGTGGCCACCTTCGTGTGGAACCTGCTGGTGCTGGTAACCATCCTGAGGGTGAGGACCTTCCATAGAGTGCCTCATAACCTGGTGGCCTCCATGGCCATCTCAGATGTGATGGTGGCCGCTCTGGTCATGCCTCTGAGCCTGGTGCATGAGCTGAACGGGAGGCTGTGGAAACTGGGCCGGGTGCTGTGTCAGGTGTGGATCTCCTTTGACGTGCTGTGCTGCACGGCCAGCATCTGGAATGTGACTGCAATAGCACTGGACCGATACTGGTCTATCACCAGGCACCTGCAGTACACACTCAAGACACGCAAGAAGATCTCCAACATCATGATTGCGCTGACGTGGGTGCTGTCATCCATTATCTCTCTCTCACCACTGTTTGGCTGGGGCGAGACCTACTCAGAAGGGATGAAGTGCCAGGTGAGCCAGGAGCCCTCCTACACCATCTTCTCCACCTTCTCCGCCTTCTACCTGCCCCTGTGTGTGGTGCTCTTTGTGTACTGGAAGATCTACAAGGCAGCCAAGTTCAGGATCGGCTCCCGCAAGACCAACAGCATCACACCCATGGCTGAGGTAATGTTCCACTTTACGAATTCAAGCCATTAAACACATAATGTAGGAAAACACACTCATATAGCCTACACTTTATCAAAGGAAATCATATGAAATGAAGAGAGCAAAGTTACATCACAAACAACTGATAAGCTGTGGATCTTTCATGACTAACAGTCTTGTTTGCACAAGCATGCGTACAGGCCTAGGCAGCCATCCCTGTCAAATAGGTTAATTGCTAGCGACTTCCAAAAGTGCCGATATTTGCCAATTGAAATGCCACAGATAATGCTCCAGTGTTTTGCTTCAGCTCTGACATTTGTTAAGAGTAAAACTCTTGGCAGAAGTGAAGTCATTTATGAAGTTTGAGTTTGACCTTCTTTATGTTGTCCTTCTCAAAATAACACTTAAAATGTGATTTAGAGCCAGACATTGGTGATTAATTTTTACTAAGCGTATAAGTGTTTTCCCCCGTGTTGCAGGGTGTCACTGAGTGTCAACATTTCCTTTAGTGCGAATCAGTTCGTCAAGTCTGTCATAAGATATGTCTTCAGCTCATCTTCCCTATGAAGATCATGTGGAGCAATAACACTAACTATAATGGACTGTTTTGCCTACTAAAAATTCTAGGTGCTGCATCCTCTCCTCAAAGCTGATTAAATTAATCTTTAACTCAACTAAACAAATATCTGCTAGATTAAACATTTATTACTTCTATTATATAACTTCTCCTTCTTATTATTGAACAAAGACCATGGCTATACTGAAATGAATGCTGCTTGTGATGTTTTTCAGCCTACCCTATCTTGATCTGCAGTGTTTTAAATTTCAATTGCAATGCAGTTAATATGTTTTCAAGGCAATGGCATTTAGACCAAGCATAAGTAGTTTATCAGTATGCAGACAGTTATTGGAGCAATCCTGCTCATCACCATATGCTTAGTAATGAGTTTAGATAAAAAGGAAGAGGGCTAAAAATACCCACATCTGTAATGGGCAACACACAGCACCTCCCTGGCTTCGGTGCACCCTTCATCAGCACACACAAAGGTCTAACTCCATCCCACAAACATTAGCACAACATTTAATCAGGCAAATTACCCCCATGGAAATTGAGTTCTACTTTTCACTCCCGGGAAATGTAGTCCTCAAAACACCTTCCCGAATGAGGTAAGACATTATTACATTTACATTTCACTCTCTGCATTTGGGCCGCATCTGTTTGCATATTTTCAACCTTAGAACCAGCTCCCAGTAGGATCTGAGTCTTATGAATCCTTTATAAGTTTTGACACAGATGTGGGCTGTTGTTTTCTCAGTATTTTGGGAGTAAGAAAAAGGCTGGAAAAGTTAACAGCTACCTTTTACCTTTTATTTTGTTTTGTTTACATCAAAATCATTGTAGTGAATGCGTATGGAGTTTAAAGACACAATGGAGCAGTTCCTGTATTACCACCACATGACATCACAAGTGTTTTCAGTTTGAGAGCAAAACACAGCCTAAATATGAAGAGTTTGTGTGTCAACATGCGTGAATGAAACAAAACACAGCTCCGAGTATGTTTTTGATGAGGAAACAACATTATAACATAGATCAGAAAAGAGCTTAATAGAAGCCCTTTCATTTTTGTGAGATATTTTAAATTCAAGATGACATTTACAGTCACATTTTAGTATTTAGATTCAAACCATTCAACCAAAGTAATGATTTATTCAAAATGTTGATACCATACATACCATTCTCTTTGTTATTATAATATATGGTGATGTGTGAGCTACTGTGTCTAAGTCATTTCCCTTGTGGATCGCTAAAGTTTGTCTAAGTCTGTGTCGAATACAGATATTGTCTAAACTAAAGGGAAAGATGGATGCCTCTCTATCTGGCTTACATGTGTTTGGTGTAATTTCACCCCGTGTTGTAAAGATAAGCTCTCAATTATGAAATGTGACAAATTGGATCAAAGTGTTTCAGTGAAGATGAATCCTGATCTCAGAAGGAGTTAGACAAGACTCGGAGCTGAAATAGACTCCTCTCTATGTCAAGTCTGATTTCACAGCCAATCACTCCAACCTCCACGGCAGTTAGGCATATTCTGCTTTATTAGATATCTTATGATTGTCTCATAGTTCTGACGTAGTTTATTTTCATCAATTACTGGAGCAGATCGAAGAGAGGCAAATACACGGCTCTGCTAAGTGCTTAAAGAGGGAGACGCTGGCAGAGGCTCCACCATCACAGATAATAATCCTGTGGCACTTATGAATTTGCAACACCTACTCAAACGTCAAACATGCACATACAAAATGTACACCAGAGCAGAGGAGCTGTGCCAATGAGACTGTTGCAAACCAGTGGTGTCTATATGTGTCTAAGCATTGTAAGCTTTGTAAGGTGAGACATGAAAAAACAGAGTAGACAGATGAACATAAACAAGATATGAGAAAATTAGATATTATGCAAAGTTGACGTTTATGAGTTTTAAATCATATTATAATGGTGTCTCCTATCATTAGCTTACTCGTTTGCTTGCTGTAATGATCTATGATAGTTTCACACAGTTAATACTTGAATAAATAAAATAAAATGTCTTCTGTAAAGGTCCTTTATCATGCAAATTTGACCCTTGTGAGCTTTGAGCCATGTTAGAATGGTTTTACCTCATTATAAACTTACCTAGAGTTGTGCTTTGTTTCACTCACATATGTTTGAGTAACCCTTTATTAGCTCAAAATACTCTGTTCCACCTTGTAATGTCATGTAGTGGCAATTCCAGGTCTAAAATCATCCAGATGATTCTAGATGAAAATGTATGGAGTTTAAAAACATACTGAGGCTCTTACTGTATTAATGTTTTCAGTTTGAGAGAAGAATTCAGCCTGTGAATGAAACAAAACACAACTCCGGTATGTTTTTGAAGAAGAAACAAGATTAGAACATAGCGTAATATGGGCCCTTTAACTAACACTATAAACACTAATTAAAACTATTCATGTGATGGGCATAATTGTGAATGTAAGGCTATAATTTCTTAGGAGACATATTGAAATTGTCTCTTTACAAAGGGGTCCGTAAGTAGCTATCACTCAAGACAGATAAGTAGTTAGCTATCCTTTGTTTACAACCTTGGTTTACCCTTGTTCGATCTATGGCTCTATTCATCTGTCTCTATTGTATTGTAAAAATCTATTTATTATCATTGGCTGTCGATTTATGACACAAATTTCTCCCTTTGTTGACAATCTGATAAATGTTGTTTTGAGCCATTTTTTTATATGCACCTGTTAATCATTTCCAGGCGGTTAATCTAATTTCACTTCATGCGCGACCTTCAAAATCCGTCAAGACTCTTGGCTGATAGCTCACTGTGCTCTCGTGTTTTGATGCTTACGACAATCATTTGCATTTTCAATTTCCCACAATTGTGCAATCCAAGAATATTGTCATGGTAAATAAATATGTAACCTAAATCCCCCAGGTGTCCTTTTGTTTTGTTGTTTCGTATTGTATGGGCGCTTTATGAATTATTCAAAATAGTGACAGGGCAGAAAAGTTGCTGGCTGCCGTGCATTATCAGAGCGTCTTCATACCTCTGACTCCACAGACGCGAGGACCATTCTCTGTTATTTATAATGATAGCGGAGGACATTGGTTCTCCCATAGGTGTTCATTTGGAGCGGTGAAGTGGCCCACATAGGACTCCCTGGTCTCACCTTGATATTCCCCCTGCCCTCAGCGCCTCATACACCAGGCCACTGTCATCAGGAGGAGCTGTAATGGAGCACTTGTCTCTAGTATATAGAACAGTTACATCACCTGGAGGCAAAGGTGGAAAGTAAAATACAGCAATTTTCACAGTTGAAACCTTCTCTACATTAACAAAGAGGACAGAGAAACAGCGCACATTTCTGTAGAATCAACAATCGAAGCACCACACTCTTATTTGTCTCAGGTAAACAAAGTCATTTATTTTGTTCTGAAAAATATGAGGATTTTCGAAATGTCTTCCACGTGATACAAATTAGCTGTGGCGGTTTAATCTTCCCAAGACCATTATGGATTTGAGCTGTCAGATTTATAAGTTGGATTTGAGGAGAGTAGAAAATACTAGCTGGTCAAGAATCATTTTTATTTGTTTTCATTGCTCACTAATACTTGGGAAAACATGCGCCTGCTTGTCTCCATGGAGATGTTTAAAGCCAGGCTGTATAAAGAAGTGGACTAAGGGAGTGTGACGTCACCCATAGCAATTGGCTAGCCAGGCTGGCGCCACCTAGTGCCGCCGCTCAGTTTCATTTGTCTCCAGTGACTAGCTCAGGAATTGGAATACACTAGACGGTTTCCAAGAATCCCAGAAGTGCGAGTCCGGGCAACAGCCAATCAGCGAAGAGCCATACATTCTGTGTTGGCAACGATTCCCGAGATCGAGGATTTAAAGCTGGTACAAAGAGAATGTTTGGTGAATTTTTTCAAGGGGAAAGGCATTATTGCCCTTCTTCCTACAGGATTTGGGAAAAGCTTAATATACCAGTTAGTCCTGTTAGCGGTGCATTACTTATGTCACGACCAAATAGCAGCGATTGGTTAAATAAAAAAAGTACCCGCCTACCATAAAGACAGTTTCCATGAAGTGAAACCAGCTCATGAATCAGGCTATGGGATGGCTCCAGTCAAATGAAACTCATGAGGCTAGTTATTATAGGAGCGAATAGGGAGCTGAGTTCCATATAAAACCAGGATCATGTAGAGCAGGTTCATACGAACATTTTAAGACCAAAATGCCAAGGCTCACTGCAGCAGTTACAGCCTCTTCCTATTTAGAACGTGGCAGCTCACGGGTTAGTCATGTCCATTTATATATACAGTCTATGGCCATACTATAACATCTCCATGGAAACAAGCAAGCGGTCGATCCTACACCAGAAATGTGACATAGTGCATCTTTTCTGGACATTTTGTAAAGATATTTTCAGTTTGTAGTTCCAATACCATCACTATCTGTTCTAAAAAGTTAAGTCTTAATATTCCATGGTAACAAAACAGCACACGAATAGATCTTGGGGCACAGTCTTACGCCCACTAACCCTTGAACAAAAAGGTCTCAGAATACACCCAGCCTACACCACAGAGGCCCTTCCCCACACTTCATCTGTCGCAGAATTTCACATTCATACTCTTTAGAAAAATGCACATACAACCTCGGGCATATACAGAAACATAGTATTTTTCTTTTCTTTATCTATTGTGGTATAATACGCTCAGTGCAGTTACTCCGCAGAGCATGCAGATTTATTCCCAAGTTAATATTTTTGATAGATGCGTTACACTTTCTGAGCTTAGAGTTGCATCACACTGTCATTGATTCTGCGGAGAGAAGACGATCTGACCACATTTTGTTCCCCCATGTCTGTCACATAGTGTAGATATAACGTGGTAGCATCTGAAACCCATATTTCACTAACAACTCTCTAACCACAGTCTGCCATAAGCTCCGGATCAGCACTTTCTTCTCTCCAACTGAAAATTCTGTTCCACTTTGTGATGTCATGTGGTATTACGGGAAGTGCTCCATTGCATTTTGAAACTCCTTACACTTTCACTTCAGCCATTCGGATAATTTCAGCCCCCGAATTTCCAATTTCTGCTGAACTAAAGGTAAAAGTAGCTGTTAATTTGAAAACTACCACTTCATGACATGAAGGTGGAACAGTATTTTTAGCTTTGGAGATGTAGACAGACTAATAACAATGTGTGAATGAAACAAAACACAACTCCAGGTATGTTTTTGAGGAAGTAACAATATTCGTACATGGCTCAAAGCTCACAAGAGTAAAGTTTGTGTAATATGGGACCTTTAACTGTATTCACTCATCTGCTGTTGGCCTCAGTAACCTCCAATGATCGAGACGTTCAATTGGCAGTTACCTCTTGCTTCACCTTACATATAAATGCTGACAGCTACTAAGACTTTATAGTGACCATCCTAACTTTACCTGTTACATAATGAAATCCAAACTTGAGTCTTGAGCGGAGTAATCCCAGAGATTACTGTAGATGTTTTTATTGTCTGGGAAAACAGCAGATTTCGCGGCGCAGGCTTTAAGCTCCTGAATACGTGCATATGAAATCGCAGGAATAAGCTCTAGTTTTCTTGGTGCACCTGTTGATTCTGAATTCTAATCCATCTTTTGTCAAGCAGAGATGGTTTTCTCACCCCGGTAATTGCTAGCTGTGTTTTGATGCAGATTCTGTTTGTGGGAGTATTAAATGGAAGAGAAAACAGATTTACGGAGCGCTGTCTTGTCTCTGGGTTGTGCAGGTAAAGGATGAGACCCAGCAGCCACAGATGGTGTTTACGGTACGCCACGCCACCGTGACCTTCCAGACGGATGGGGACACATGGCGCGAGCAGAAGGAGAAGAAGGCGGCCCTGATGGTGGGCATTTTGATCGGGGTCTTCGTTCTCTGCTGGATTCCCTTCTTCATTACAGAGCTCATCGTGCCGCTCTGCTCCTGTGACATACCGCCCATATGGAAAAGTATCTTCCTCTGGTTAGGGTACTCCAACTCCTTCTTTAACCCCTTAATATACACGGCCTTTAACAAGAACTACAACAACGCTCTGAGAAACTTGTTCTCACGACAGCGCTGATGGGGGTGCTACTGGGCATGCTCAGTAGAGGTGTCATCACTGCAAAAAGAAAAAAGAACAAAACAAGATGAGTTAAAATCACTCAAAATATTACTCATATTATAAGTAGTTTTGTTGAGTTGAGTTGTTATTTCAACAGATTGTTTCTTGTTTCCAGAAACCAAATTATTTTTCAAAGAGGTGACAAAATTGGCAGATTAATTTTCTTACTCAAGGTAAAAGTTTCAAGTAAAACACCACCTCCATAGAAATTCCATTGTTTTGCATTAAATGTCCCACAGTATGACATTAAACTTGCCTACCTCGATGGAGACGAACAATTGACAGTTAAAGGGACAGTCCGGATTTTTGGACATAGGGCCTCAATTCCTAGTGAGTCACTGTTGGAAACGTGTGGAAACACTTTTTTAAAATATTCCATCCAGTCCTTGTATTTGCAGAGGTCACTGGTGCTAGGCTAGTGCATGTCAATGGCCATAATTATCCTGCCACTAAAAATAATCTTACCCACTCCACAAAGCATGCCAGAGTGCCGATGTAAATGTCTGTGTTGATAGAATAATTTTAGAAGTAAAACCAACCTTACATTTGAAGGATTTATGTCTGAGCAGCAGCAGTGACTTGTATTTCTTGATAGAAAGCTTGGCAGCGACGGACTGATATCACCTAGCACCTAACTTCCAGGCAAAGTAGAATTCCGCTGCTGCTGAGAAAATAGTCCCTCAACATGCGACTATTCATGCGATGCAAAGTTAGTTTTATTTCAAACATTATTCTATCAACACAGACATTTACACTGATAGTTTGGCGTATTAACAGATTTGCTTCGGCTACTTTGTTGAGTGGGTAAGACAGTTTTTAGTGGCAGGCTAACCATGGCCATTGACATGTGCTAGCACAGCGCTAGCAACCTCTGCTAATGCAAGGACTGGGTGGAATATTTTTTAAAAGTGTCTCCACACGTCTCCAACACTCTGGCTCACTAGGAAATGAGGTCCTATGTCCAAAATTACTGATTGTCCCTTAACAGGTCAGATCTGTGAAGAATGAATGGCTTTTTTAATGTACTGAGCTTTAAAAACACCTATAAATGAATAAATGTAAGATTGATACATTTAATGCCATACTGTGGTACATTCCAAGCAAAACAATCTCCATAAGCCTAACAGGTGATGGACTGTTAACCAGAAGAGTCACATAATAATATTCAAATTTCAAGTCATTTTAACCAAGGCTAGACGTTCATGTTTTGCAGCGTTCACACCAGCAGCACGTCCTCATACACAGGGTCACGCCTCCATAAAAGGGAAGGATCAACCTGCCTGCTGCACTCATCACCCACAGCATACAGAAAGCCACAAGCTGTGTCTGGGAAAGCGCCTCCGATATGTGTCAGTTCATTTGTGTTTTCTCTCACTGAGCACCAGACAGCTCTCTCTCTCTATTCTTTCTCTTTCTCACTCTATCTCCCAAATCTCTGTCTCCTCACAGGATGGGAACTGTTTTAAACCCAGGTTGGCAAAGATACAAAAGTGTTGCTCCTCTTGGACCTATTATGGAGAGGTGCATTTTAACTTTATTGCTTCATGTTTCTCCACTAGAACGTTATTTAATGCCAAGAACTTTGTTATAACACACTGGAGATGTTTTTGTCTACACATATTCAGAGACTGATCTTCACTATACTTTTGGTGTATTTTAGAGCAACACTGTATAACTTGTCAAATCAATAAGTAGGGTTGTAAGTGAATCAACTGAATGCTGCTATGAAAAAAATAACCAACTAATAACTACTTAAATTGGTCATTTATCGCAAAAAAAAAAATAAAAAATTATTGCTAAAAGAGACAAAACATTCTATATTCACATTTGTACATTTGCTGTTAAAAAGTTACGTAGTGTTGCTTTAAAATGTTGTCTTGTGCTGTGTTTCAAACATCAGCCACACCAGCATTTTACTGATGTCAGACAGGAGTGTTTAGTCATCCGAAAGATAACTCACTGTACAGTGTAGCCATAGATACAGAGCAATTTCAGGGTCCACAGTTGTACATATTTTTATACTTTTTATTTGATTAAGAAATACCTCCAGGAAAAAATGTCAACAATTTTCCACCAATTTCCTTTAAAAGCAGAAACAAACAAACCATACTGTATTACTTCAAGTTCAGAGCTAATGCTTATTTGTCTTGAGTCACAAGATTCACTGGAATTATTGGGAACACTTTAAAATAGCTACACCTTAATTGGCCTTAATAAAGCATGAACAAAGACTTAGTTCACGATGAACACATAGTTTATTAAAGCAGACCTATTATGCAAAAACAACATTTCAGAGATTTTATCGATGTTATAGTGGTTTCCCCTCCTTGTTTCCCCTCTCATATTTTATTCAGCATGACTCAAGCAAGTGTGAGTAATCTTTATACTCCTATATTCATTGCTTCGATCAACCCCCGTTTTCACCGCCACCAGTACACGCCAACTGCTCTGTACTTACTTTGTTCTCCACTTTTGTTTTCACTGTGATGTGAAAAAAAATAAATCTGCTGCTCGTACGCGTGAAGTGCAGTTATCCATCGAAGATGGCACTTTGTTGTGATGATGTTGGAGATGTCAGCTCCCACTGTACACAGCAGTTTAATGCGGAAGTCAGAGCACACTTTTTTTTTATTAAGTCAATAAATATTGTGATAAATAATGTTTAAATTACAACATAATCATCCATGGATGCCATAGTTTAAAACTATATATTGACTCAAGCACAATAAGCCTTCTTTAAGACTTTAAAAGTCATTCTTAAAAACTAAACTATTTGTTCATCATTAATGAAGTCTTACTTGCTTTATTTAGGGTGTGAATAGGGTAATTATAAACCAAATTATTTGTTGATAATGACTCCTCATGATTGGACATCATATTTTTGATTCTGACAATAGCAGGCTATCCACTATTTCTTGTGCTGCCCATCACTGACATGTCATACATTCTGAAACAGAGGTAGAAAACTTTTTAAAAGTTACTTGGTGGGGTAAATTTGGTCATATGAGCTGGCAAGACTGAAAAAATAACCGTCAGCACACAGGTATCATATTGCACGCCTGTGAGAGCGTTTCAAGTGTAAATCATCAAGTTCTCCTGCAGCTGGATGTGGCAGAGGGGACACCCACCAGCTGCACACATAACATTGTTTTCCTGCAAACATTCTTTTCACTGCTGTGTATTCAGTTGTTTACATGCTGTGTAAAGTACTGTTTGAAACCAAGCATGAATAATGAGCCAATGTTCTTGTGCTTCATTCAAAACATGAAACACATTTCACAGAACCACATCTCTATTTTATAACTAGCTGTAATTATGTTTATTTACATTTATACTTTTGTACAAGAATAATTATGTTTGTGCCTAAAAGGGACTTATGACTGTAGTGTTAATTTTTGTTGTTGTCTGTGTACACCAGGCATAACATTACAGCCTCTCGCTTAATATGGTGTTAATATTCTTGAGCACATTTGAGTTCATGAACTGTAACTACCTCATTTATTACAATGTAACAGACACAGTGTTTTATATTCAGCTTTATGTGGCATTACAGGTTGTTTCACAGTGTCACTTTCAGATTTACATGTTACGTGTCTTTAACAGTTTGTCTTGTTTGCTCCTGGTTTGTGCTCAGTCTAATCCTAATGTAGACTTGGTTTAGTACTGGACTAGTTCAGGTTTAAATCAGGATTAAACCACAATTAAGTCCCAGTTTTGATGTGGTCTGTATGCAAGTGTAAATGCTGTTGTTCCAAAGAACTTTGTTCAGAGTTACAGGCTAATACAAGTTGTTATACAGTATGTTTTTTGGGGGTTACATGTTATTACAGGCTCATGGTAATAAATGTCCATGGACCACTCCTGGACAAATGAGGGATTACAGAGATATGTTATTACATAGAGCAGGTTGTGGATTATGTGCTACTGTAGGTTCTTACAATTTACATTCAGAGGACAGGTGATTACATGTTGTTAGACCGTGTGTTACATTGTACTTAATGAGGAGTAAACAGAGTGTCAGCTCTGTTGTTTGCACAATCAGAGCTTTCTGTTGAAACATCTCTCTCCAATGCGTATGACCTGGGTTCACCTCTGCTCCTTGGGCCACATTTTATAAAGTCATAAACACAATCACTAAAACACAGCACAAGAATGAGATTCTGATCTGTTATATGCTCACATGGAGAGGTCATAATGTTGAGCCTGGTTTGTATAATAATTTGAACAGAAACCTTCATAGCTTCATATTCACAGCATGGACCACAGAAATGCCAAGGTTGAAACTTTGAATATTAAATACAGTTTTATACATGCATAAACTACTGCTACAGACATTCTGCCATTTACACCACTATTCATGCCCCATTTCTCATGTATTAATTGCATGAACCTTTTGACTTAAGGTGAAGGTGTTACAAAGGATTCCTCTTTTTGTAAAACTAGTCTTCAAATTGTCTGATTATTCACACTCCTACACATATTCTGATCCTCTTCTGTCTCTGTTGTCCCTGCTCAGGAAATACATTAAATACCAGCGCATTGTGTTACCGCTGAACAAAAGAAAGATGTAAATAATGTCATTCTGTTGAAATCACTGTTAATATTGAGAGATAAAGGTGACAAACTTTTATGTAAGCGTGTCAGAGTTGTTTGTACATGTGCGTGTCAAAATAAACAGGCTGTTCCTTTGCAATGCATTGTCAAGAACAAGGAAAAACTTTTGGGGAAGAAAACATCAAGTGAGGTCGGGATGCCAAACACACCGCTAGATCTTCGTTAGCGCACTGTCAAAGGGATACACAGGGGGAGGACGCATGGCAGACAACACGGTATGCTGTTGGCTTTAATGGGAATGTATTTTTAGGAGCGTCACTGGCCGAATACTAGGACATATTTTATAGTTGGCAATGAAGCAGCCGATGTGCCAAAGGGAGACAAGAGGAGGCCTTCTGCTGTTCTTTGGGAGCAGAGCAGCGTTGTGAGGAGAGACAGACAGCGAGTGCACATGGAAGCGCAGATCAGCCAAACTTACTCCGGATTACACCCAGCTGCCGCCGGCGACAAAACCGGTGCCATGGTTCCTCTGCGAAAACACAAGCAACAAGCGTGGAGGACAATAGAGTCAGAATAAACCCTGCCAAGGCTCACAGAGTAAAGTGGTATGCAGAATGCTTTTAGGTCAAGTGGTTCAGAACTGGTTGACTCTGTGTGTAAGTAAAAGAGACATAGGTACACAGTGGCAGAGTGTTTAACACTCCAGATGTACAGCACCAACATCTGTGTTGGCGTCCTCCCACATTCTCAAAATACACATGTGTTAAACATGCACTAAGTAATTTTCTGTTGGAGACCAAACCACCTGCCTGTCTCCATGGAGATGCTTTTGCTCTGGCTGGAATGTTATACAAAATGGCATTGCACTCCTTATCTCTATGGAGTGAAGCAGGTAACACCACCTGTCCAAGTTGCAGGTCAGATCGATTGGGAGGGGACCCTGCTCACAGTAAGAATGCATGTTTTTCAGGTTTTTTTTTTTTTTTTTTCCAGCAATAAAGACATTATCTATGGAACATTCCAGGCAGAGCAATAACATGGAGTCAAGCTGGTGGCAGCCCCTCCACCAGAAGCATGTTATAGTGTTCTTTTAAGTAAACTGGTCAGCCATAAACCAAATCTATTCATTTAGATAATACAGCATACAGGCATTTTTACTCTTATTGCATTGACAGAAGAAAATAACTTAAGTACATTTACATTTTAAACTTCCATGTCTTTTGCATCATTCCAAATATTTGCTCCAGACAAACGAGCATGCAAAGAGAGGAGCAGGTCTCTTATCGTCATATAAAGTGGAACTAGTGTCTTTAGACTGGTCTTTTATCGTCTCTACAAAGTGGACCTGGTGTCTTTAACCAGGTCTCTTATCGTCTCTACAAAGTGGACCTGGTGTCTTTAGCCTGATAACAGCAGCCTTGTGACTGTGTTTGTGGTCCCACTTTAATGGGTGACAGCTTGGCTTTATCCAAATAGAGGAGGCGCAGTGGGATGCCTGCAGTGAGCTCCTGGTGGAGTGTGTGCTATCTGACTGAGCAGCACACACTCCTCTGCTTAGGATTCAAGCTCTCGAGGCAAAACACTGGTGATTGTACAGGATGGGAAACTGGGAATTCTTTAACACTCCAGAGGTGCTACAACCTGATAAACCTCTCTTTCGCCGCAGGACATGAGGGATGGACAAGGCCTATGAGGTGTGCTTTCATTTTTAAAAAGCGAACTTTGAAAATGGTTAAAGTAGTCCACTGAATATGCTCTGGTTAGAAAGTAGATTTGACCTAACTAAGAACTTTTACTGATACAAGTTGTTCCAGACATACCCAACAGGTTGTGTTCACTTTGTATAACTCTATAGAGGAGCGAATGTTTTTGAAATAAATATTCAAACTGAAAACCCACAAAATATTTTTACCTTGTTTATTTATTCTGACAGTAAAGGCTTTGAAAAACTTTACAGTTTTTGTTTCATGTGTGTTGGCAGAGAAAGAAAGTGTGTGTAATGCAGGTTATTTACCATCACTGTGGGACGCGACCCATTTATGTTAAGCTTCCACAGCAGGGAGTATTATAACATCTGAAAGGCAGTAGAGAGCTGTCAATAAGAATCGAGCTGGAGGTGTCCTTGATGCAATAGTGCCTGGAAAGGCCCAGTCATTTTAACTGTTAACCAGAACAGACATCAGTTAACAGCAATGCGTATCATCTGAGATCCAGAAAACACACGGATAACAGTCTATGTCCAAATCTTAATCATCATGGTTTGAACTTGGTTCGAGGCATGATGAAGAAAACAGTGACCAGACTGTTATCCCTCTCCTCTGTAGAAAAAATACATAGCAATATCATTATGGACTTGCATGCTCACATCCAATTCTACCCTTGTGAGGTAAGAATCTCACTAGAACAACTAAAATAAACTTGTCTTACCATTTGGAAGCATCAGCACAATTTTACATTCATTTTTGGTGCAACTCTGTGGAAAGGTTGCACAGATCAGGCCGAAACAGATTAACTCCCCTGATTATGCCACTTCTCCTCTGCTCCAGTGGCCTGCCTCACTGGAGCTCAGTGTGGGAGTGCATAATGAGCCTCCTGGTTTGAGCTTGATTGATGTTTTTGTACAACTGCGGTCATTAAGACAAAAAATATCCGGACACATAAATAATGCCTTGGTTTGAAGCACTACACTTATTTTTACTACTGAGAAAAATACACTTATTTTTACTATTAAGAAAAAAAATGCTTTGTTGGGTTATTATAAACATGCACTGCAAACATTTAAATTTAGTAAAAGGTGCATTGTGTAACTTTTCTGGTGGAGGGTCTGCCACATATTTCACAATATGGCATTAAACCTTTCTATCTTTATGGTGATCAACACCCCATCCACACTAGTATGTACTTGAGTTGTTTTCGTTGCAGATGTAGTGTTCGTCAACACTAATCCGATGGAAAATGGCTCCAAAGATGGAATGATCTGGTGCTGCCAGCTCCCATAACTTCATCTGAGTACAGATTCTGATCCGGCACTGTGTAGACGCCTGAAAATAACCCTAACCCTAACGCTGACGTAGGAGCACTAATTGCCGTCCTTACCCGCGTCATTGTGACTTGCACCTTCCTGATTTGCTGGGTTCGTGTCCTCAGTCATCCACACTCTGAGCCACCATGCTTGTCTTAAAATCCAGTGTTACTTTCAGTAACAACTAAACCTCGTCGTCGCTCCACGAAAAGACTGTTTTCACGCTTGTCATCTTCCTTGATTCGAAATCAGTTGCTGCAGCTTCAGACACGGTGCTCCACTTTCTTGTGATGTCGTCATGCCAGCCTAGTCATGTGACTAGCATTTCAGGCGGTCACTGTGTGCTACTGTGTGGATAAAGAAGTTATCTTCTCATCAAGTTACTGATGAGATCTGTGGAGAGGCAATCCTGCTCACAGTCAGAATGCCTGTTTTTGTAAGTATTTTTGAGCTATACAACCGCACATAATTGAATACATAAGGTAAATCTGTTCAATCTCATACTGTGGAACATTCAAAGCAATGACATTTCCACAGAACCAAGAGGGTGATGGACTTCCAACCAAAAAGTTACACAATGCACCTTTAAGATTACTTGAATTAAGAAAGTGTTGATTGATTTGAGTCAATTTCACTTGACAAGTAAAATGATCTACCAGTGAAAGAAGGCTTTTTGTAATAAAATATGAAAGTACATCTTGCTACACTTAAGACAAGAAAAACAACTCTTTTCACTTAAAATAAGAAACAAAATCAAATGTTGAATAGCACACTTATTCCTTTGGTAGATCATTCTAGCAGAATGTTCTCATTTTAAATCATTTTAACTTGCCCAGATATTGCTTTTTGCAGTGTGTTAGGAGTTATCGGTCTACATGTTTAAAGTACACACATTTGTCATGTTTTGTTTTTGCCTTTGCGCTCATCTGACCTCATTCCAGTAACTCTGAAGCAGCCGGTGAAATGTTTATGTGTGTTTATGTGTGGACTATGTTGTATGCAAAGTTGCTGGAGCAGTTTTGCCAGTCTACTGTGAATGAACTGACTGCAGATTTCAAACAGTGAGAATGCGCCTGCTCTTTTACAGATAATCTAATAAATGCATGTGCTCAGGTGGTGCGGTGCTCTACAGGTAACTTCCAGCAGTATTTGCCATCATCATTTAAAAGTCATCTCTCCTCCGTGCTCTGTTGCTATGACACCAGGAAGGACAGTGAGTGAAACAGCACATCGGTGAAGATTCTTTCTAGCGTGGCTGTAGACATGTAAAAAGAAAATGCGGCGTTCCATGCTGATGCTATCGATCACTCACCATCAAGCCAGTCTGGGAAGTTTTTAGAATTCTCAAGTCAGTCCCTTAGCAAAAATCACAAATTATTAACAATCAGGAGGGTTTTAAACTGTTAATTGCCTGTAAGTTGAGATTTCTGATGTGGAAATCATAGACTGTATAAAGAAGTGAGCTAAGGGAGTGTGATGTCACCCATAGCGTTCGGCTCCAGTCAAATGAAGCTGACCTGCCTAGCAACAGGAGTGAATTTGGAGTCGAGTTCCATGTCAGGAATAGTAACTGATTTATGGACAAAATAGCAAAATAAAAACACCAGGGTCATGTCGAGTGGGTTAATACAAACATTTTAAGTCCAAAATGTGAAGCCTGAGAGCAGCAGAGGGGCAGCCATTTCTTAATACAAATGAAGTGGAGCCAGTGTCGATGGAGCCAGAAGCACTGCCATGCTCACTTCCTACTTGGAACATGGCGGCTCTTAAGTAGCTATGTCCATTTATATATACAGTCTATGGTTGGAATGCTCGCTAACGGTAGGTTCAAACATTTCCATGTTGTCGGCTGTAGGAGTTATATTGTGCCACACACAGACACCAAGACCTGGAGAAGAGTCCAAAGCCCAAATGTGTTATAAGTATAGAAGAATGCAAACAGTAAATATAGGGTTATTTTTCTGGGTAATATTTCACTTCAACATCTCAATTATGAGTGAACTTGACAGAACTTTACACTGGTGGAAATGCCTGGAGGTCATAGGGGAAAAGTTTAGGCCTATTTTCTTGTGAGTGTTTAAGTGTTAATTATATATTACATAAATGTCACAAAATAAACAGGTTATATACTTTTATATGAGAAATGGCTTCACCGTTCATTTGGGTTACATGCTGCTATTCTGACATGCCGCTATTTAGACACTGACGGCTAATTGTCAGAGTAGCGGCATAAACATTATTTTTCATGCGTTCCACTATGTGTACTTTATTTTTTCATTGTTGGAACTCAATAAACTGACACTATCGCAGCCCAAAACACACATTTGACTAAGTACATATGACGATGAAATTTGATTGTATATGCATTAGGCCAGACATGTCAAACTCAGGCCCAGGGGCCAAATTTGGCCCGTGATACAATTATATTTGACCCACGAGGTCATATAAAATATATTTCTTTACAATTTTGTTATTATGCTTGTTCTGGATTCAGTGTTTAAGCAAAACTATTATTAAACATTAATTTTAATAAGAAAAGGTTTAACATTGCATATCTCGAAAGAATAGAAAACATGCAGATGTTGCAGAAATTTTTCAATAAATATTTAGTTTGGCCCATGACTTTGTTCCAGTTTTTAATTTTGGCCCTCTCTGAATTTGAGTTTGACACCCCTGTTTTAGACAATCACAACTCTCTCTCTCAAAAAAAAAAAGATATGTCGGAATAATGATACTAAAAAGTGTTAGAAAACCGGCACATCTAAATAGAGGCATGTCGTAATGAATGGATGTCTGAATAGGTGGTGGACCCCGTTCATTTGTAGGCTATGTAATAAAACATTCAGTAGTATGTAAGTCTGGCTAGCATGACATGGGCTATAGCAAAGTGTTCATTTTACCAGCAGGCAAAGGTAGAGAATTTTGTCCATGGACAAACTTATTGACCAAGTATGTTTTGGTTTACATTGTTAAATTGTTATAGAAAAGTGAAAAGTTAATTTGCCAACTTTAATACAACCTTACTCGATTTCCGGGCCTTGCTATAGAGACAAAATCAAACAAAAGAGTCATGGACAAACGTGATAAGATGCTGCTCACTACTGGTATTTACAGTGTTAGAGTGTGAATAGTTTTGACTGAATACTTTAGTAGCATCTTAAAGTCTCCATTGGTTTAACATGTGTCTAACTAAAAATTCTAATGATGTGTGATGGCACAACTCTGAGCTCTGAGGTCTAAATATACTGTATAGTCACTCACTCCCCATGGTCCCAGCAGCTCAAGTTCTTGTGCCCTCTCCTCACACACTTCTGAATATAGAAAATGCATAAGGAAGGTGATTTAACTTGCTCTACATGCATACATTACATTATTCTTCCACATCTACATGCGGTACCAAAGCTCAAAGGTACAAAGGTCATTATCAAAGCCTGAATATATGAATATGACCTTAAAGTTATTCTTCAATTTGACTTATCTTATCTAAGAACACCGGTCAGTCAGGCCTATTCTTCCCATGCATCAACTGACAACTCTTCCTTTCGTGAATCACGCATTTAATGTTTAAATTTTTCCTTGTGAAAGGAAAAGAGTTTCTATACCGGTAACACATGTTCCAATCAAAGTAAAACCTGGCAGTGATCGTAAATTCAATCGTACATCTGTTCTTCTCCTTACTTGCTTCTTGCTGACAGCCTAGCCCCCGACTGTTACGTTTGTGTCTTAATCAATCACCTCCCCAGCCATTCATCACCTTCTTGTTCCTGTCTTTTCAGCTCCATTCTGTCTCCTCCTACGCCACATCTACACCTCAGCAGCTCCCCCTTCCCTTTACTACCTTTATTTCCTGTGTCACTGGTCAAAACTTTAAAGCGGAACCTATTATGCAAAATCACCTTTTCAGAGCTTTTAACCATGTTATAGTTGTTTCCCCTCACTGTTTACTCACCTGAAGTGTTATTTGGAGTGAGTTGTGCAATCTTTAAACACTTATTTGCTCGTAGGATTTGGCAGCGTCGCAAAGCTATTTTGGAACAAATGAAAAATGATCTTTGGCTCACTAGAGTGATCCACATCTATCCATCAGAGGTGCTGACAGCTGCGCAGATCTTTGTTGAGATGACGTTTACAGTGATGTCAGCACCCAGTAGGCACCGCCGTTTCAAACTCTAGTCGTTTTAGAAGAATATTGAGAGAAAATTTTCAAATGATAACATAATGATCCATGGGTGTCATAGATTATAACTGTATAGCAGACACAAGCGCAATATGTCTTCTTTAAAAAGGGCGTATTATGTAATGTCAACGTTTTGGAGCTTTGCATCATCTTTTAATGTTATCCCCTCAAAAACATATAGTGGTTTTACAGTTTATGTCATCTATGCATGTTTGAGTAATCTTGCCATCTCTCCCAGGCCCTACATAAGCCCTCCTTAGAGTCAGCAGTATGACCCTGTCAAAAGTCAGTCCACAAGCCTATTTAACCCACACTCCCACCTGACCATTTTTCAGAACTATACAAGGGCAGAATACAAAACACTACACTTTATTAGCGGAATCCATACTGGTTTCGTTGTTATAGCACTCTGAATGGGAGGGAGATGAATTGGGGAAGCATAATGAAACAGAAACTAATATTTTAATAGAATGTGAATTTGGTGAATATAGCATTTCCAAAGCAATAAAAGATAGCATGGTGATCTAAATATGTTTACAATGAATAAATACCCCCACTTTAAAAACAAGGTGATGTCATACAGGTACCTGGCACTAAGTAGCCCCCATACAACTTTTCCATTTACTATTAGCACATACAGTATATATTCATGGCATAATTTAGCCTATAGCTTTGGCCTCCTCTTCATGGGCTCAGGGGGAATATGCATGCTCCACTTTGATGTCTGCCCAGTACCTGTCACTGCTGCTTTATCACTGGATTAGGTTGTAGAATATTCCCTCCAAGAATTATTTGAATACGAATGAGATGTGTAGCAGGAACAAAGGCAGAGTGGATTACCCTGTCTTACAGTCAAAAAATAGATAGATAGATTTAGTGCATGCTTTATGGTTTTTATATTCATTTAATGGTTCTAAATTCATTAACATGCATACTTGTGTCTTTGCATTAACATAAGAGGTAACAAAGAGCCATCTGCTGACTCTGAAAGTTCACACTTCATAGTGATTGGTTAAATCCAACTGTCAATCACTCAGAGCATGACAGAGGCTGTGTGTGTTTGAGCATATATAGCTACATAAAAGGGCCTATATTGTGCTAAATTGAGCTTTAAAGGGATAGTTCGGGATTTTTGACATGAATATGTATGGCATCCCCGTGAGCAGCGTCGTGCATCCACACTGACTTACCCCCGACAGCGTCCGGTGAGCCGAGATACTGGCTGTTTTCGGTGCTGACGAAAGTAGTCCAGCAAGTTGGCTGGGGACAGTCTAATAAAGCGTTTTTCTTCTCAAAACAACATGTGTTCAAAAGAGTGATACATTTGCATCACAAACCATCGTCGCCTAAAAAGTGAGACCTCATAATCGCTTGGCACTATTTTCTTTCCGTTCGTATCACTGCGTGCTGCCGCCAGGTGACAGCCGTGCCTGGTTCACTTTGTTCATTGCTCAGAATGTTAGCGACAACATGTCTGATTACGACATCGACAATAATGTTATAATGCTATTATCTTCTCAAAAACATACCTGGAGTTGTGTTTTGTTTCATGCACACATGTTTAAGTAATCTTTCTGTGACAGTAGGCCTGCAGGTGGGCTCTGCCACTTGGGTGTAGTCTGACTATTGGTTGGCGGTGACATCAGTCAATCTATAAGTGCTCCCTTTCCGTCCCCTCACCCTCTGACCTCACACTCTTGCTTCCAGTTTCCTGTTGTTGACGCCGCTTGTTCACCACTCTCAGGTACTATTCCAGATTCAGTGTTAAGTTTAAGATTCAGTAAGGTCTTTAGAATTGATTACTTGCTTTTATTTAGTGCTTGCTGCCAAGGGCCTATGTTGCTGCGGCGTCTGTGTATCACCCGTCATGCCAGCTAGAGGGCGGGCTGGCTGCTTCGGTTCTGCCCTTCAGATACAGGTGTGTGTGTGTGGCGTAATATTGGACCTTAAGCTATTGCTTAGTTGTACAATTGGGGGTAATGTATCTTATACGTCTTACATACTTTATAGATCTTGAACCATGGAGTTGAGTGCACTGTCGCCGCCTTGTCATTTTCTTGCTGTTTCTGTGTACTGGTGTTTTCCTGAGATTTGAGCTCAGACTGGATTTACCTCTTTGGAACCAAAAGTCATTCAGTGAACTGTGAACCGAATTGTCCTAACACCTGGAAACATTACTGTCACAATGAACTATTTATGGAAAATGTATAAATAAACTGTATACTTTTGATACATTGAATGTGTGAACACAGTGAATTATGCCTCTCTTCATCAACAAAGAACCCATGTGCCTTTTTATATATGAGCTGGTCCTGGACCAACTCCCCGGTGGCATTGTTGGTTCTTTTCCTTTATAATGAGTTATGTTACTGTAATTGTTAATTATTGGTTCAGCCAGTTGTTACCACAAGATCTCAAAGTAGACCCACTCATACATGCCACATATCATTATCATTCTATCTACATCTCCAAGGCTCAAGATGCTGTGTTCCACCCTGTGATGTCATGAAGTGGTAGTCTTCAATTTAACAGCTACCTTAGTTTAAGTTCAGTAGAGATGGGCAATTCCAGGGCTGAAATTATCCAAATGATTCTGGTGAAGGTGTATGGAGTTTAAGAACACAGTGGAGCACATTCTGTATTACCATATGACATCACAAGGTGAAACAGATGTTTTCTGTTTGAGAGAAGAACAAAACACAGCTCCAGGTATGTTTTTGATGTTTTTATACCAACATTATATTAAGATAAGATAAGATAAGATAATCCTTTATTGTCTCCCATGGGAGAAATTTGTCTTGGGACAGGGGGTAACATGTTTTATCAAAAAAACAGGACAACACAACACAAAGCAGCACATAAACAAATACCATAAAACAAAGTAAATATGAGACCAGTATGACCAGGAGTGATGCACCAACAGGACCCTTAAATTATCCTTAACAGGTAAACCCTTGCATTCTTCTGTTCTATTAATTATTACATAACCCTAATTCATATATTTAAACTTGACAAATCTTTACAACTTAATTATGTCTTAAATGTGCAATAACAACTGCATCTCAAGTATTTGTTTTAATTTTTTTATTTATTTTTTATTTTTTTGAGAAATGGCAAAATGGCACAAGGAAATGTTAAATTAGCATATCTGTGTGAGGACCGCTCAGGAGAAGAATGAACTCAGCTGGGGTAAAAAGATAATGGAGAGAAGTCCCAAATGTTCAAGCGAGTCATTTACATAAAAACAAAATTCACCAGTATATTCAAACAATTTTTAAGTATACTTCAAGTTAGTAAATTAGAATGATGCTGTGAAAGAACATCAGATTTTAAGAGTTGCCTGTAAGTACTACATTTTGTAAATTGCCACTCCAGGACACTTCACAGCCCACTTGAGTGCTACACACTTCACTCACGGCATCAACTTAGGACAACTCAAAATCAGCCAAATCAAGTTTACAATGCATATAAGTCCATAAAACTCCCTGTGTGTGATCATAAGAGAGCAATCCCTATAAAACTCATTATCATTTTACACCTTGTGGGCAGGACGTCGGAATGACACCTTTAAATGCTGTCAAGTGTTGAGTTATGCAGGGATGAAAACGTGAAATCAAGAGGAAAAGGTGGCCATGTTGGAGATTAGCTCTATTATGTGAGGGGTAAAGGGGGCAGGGGTAAGTGCTGAATTCTTCTGCATGCTCTGGCTCCACTCTGGGAAGCGGCCGGAGAGTGTGGGCGTAGCAATGGTCGGTGTAAAAATAGCCTATGTTCTTGTGTAGGATGAGCGCTGAACTGCTAGCACAAACTGTTACAGTGGTTGCTTCATTGGTAACAGTCATTCACCGCCAAAGGGTGCGTTAATTCATTTGTGCTTACTTTTTTATATACAGTGAACCGAGTCAAATGATGAAAGAAGGCACTCCTTTATTGTGAAAAGCATGGACATTTATTTATATAACTTTATTAGCCAATTGTGTTCATTTTATTTTAAAATGTTTAAAAGGTCCTATATTACACAAAATAGACTCTTGTGAGCTTTAAGTCATGTTATAACGCTGTTACCTCATGAAAAGCAAACCTGGAGTTGTGTTTTGTTTCATTCACACATATTTAAGTAAAGCAGATTTATTATTTTTATGTTTTTATTACAATTGTACATATTGAAACATTCAAAACTTAAGAAAAATTAAATAAAAAATACATTAAGATTCTCCCCCCCCCTAAAACACACAGTTCACTCAACTTGAATTATGATTTCTACATGTCAAAACTCTTTAAAATGCACAAAAATGGCAACCAAAGTCCTCAAAACCTGATTTATTAGTCTGTCTACATCTTCAAATCTCTAAGTGCTCTGTTTCACCTTTTGATGCCATGTAGTGATAAGTTAACAGCTACTGTTCATCTTTAGTTCAGGAGAAATGGGCATTTCCAGGGCTCCTGAAATCATCCAAATGATTCTAGTGAAGGAGAATAGAGTTTAAAAAGTGAGTGGAGCACTTAATGTATTACCACATGACATCACAAGGTGGAACAGAGTGTTTTCCAATTAAGAGAAGACCTCAGAGTTTGTGTGTTAAATATTTGTGAAAGAAGCAAAACACAACTCCAGGTATGCTTTCAGAGAGGACATTATAACATAGACCAGAAAACACCATAATATGGGACCTTTAATACAAATCAAATAAGGATCTGTTGACATTTGCATAATCATTGCATTAGTATTGGGACTAAACTGATCTAAACCTAGACTAGACCAGGACTAGAATGGGACCAAATCAAGTGTACATTACAGCTCCAGCTGGGCCCAAGCCAGGAAAAGTATGAATGTGCCATGATTCAACAGTATGATTAAAAATGTATTCAATTGAAAACCCAAGAATAGAATTTCCAGACAGATTCTCATTTCCTGAAATGGAAGCTGATCTCTGCCTATAACATTGTCTTCATATTTTAAGTTACCAATCTGACAGTTTTGGGGATCTGAGGTTTGTGCTTTGAGCAAGCACATTTTTGACAGTCAAGACTTTCAGTCATCTGTAGGTGCACTTTTTCTGGCGGGGCATCAGTCTTACTCATCTCCATGGAAATTGGAAAATGTATTTGCCTATTCGCCTCAGATGTTTCACAGTATGACATTATCCATCTGGCATTTATTTATTTACAAGTTTTTTGTTTGTTTGTTTTTTTTAAATCATACATTAACGAGAGAGGTCACTTCTCCACAGATTTGACCTGTAACATGGCTTGGTGGCATCACTATGGAGAGTGTTTAACGCCTTACTGTGGAACATTTCATCCAAAGTCTTGAGATCTCCATGATGAGAAGCACATGGCCAACCGCCCGCTGAAAAGCTAGTGCACCTTTAATGTGCACGTTTCTAAAGAATAAACTGTCTCAAAAACTAAAATTCACCTGCGAGCCTTTGCTTTCACCAAGTCTCTTCAGATCATACACTACGTCTGTGAATTACAAGCACTGATTGATGGAAGTCTTTAGCTCAGTATATGAGCCATATAAAAGCCATCAATTTCCACCATTAAAGCTGTTCCATTTTGCCCTTTCCACTAATGCTCCCCTCCACTAAATGACCACAGGGTGCACACCAATAGAAAGCCCTTAACAACCTGCAATTACTGTACATGCTAACGAAATAAAATGTGCATGTGCAATCAGTGTACTGCAATCAGAACGTGTGCTTCTCTGAGACATCATCAAGACAGGGAACAGCCAGTGTACAAAGCAGCCAATCAAATGTGAATGAAGGGATGTCTATATAGAAGGACAAATAAAACACACACTAATATTACTACTACTACTGCTGTTGCTGTTACTACTACTGCTGTTACAACTACTGCTGGTACTACAGCTACTACTAGTAGTACTACTGTGGTAGTGAACTGTGATAACCAAGAGCTGATTAACTGGATTCTCAACATTCCCCATAATGTCCAGATGATCCCTAGGATTTCATTCAGGTATTCTGCAGCATTAGATGCCTAATTGCCAGAAAGGAACCACTCACCCATTCACACACACATCCACACTCCAGTGTGTGCAGACACTGGGGGCAAGGAGACAAGTACAGCATTCATTTGTGGAAGTTGGAATCGCACTGCCAACCTTCAAATCAGTGGAGAAACACTTTAAACTGAGCTACTTAAATTTGAAATCCCAAAACATCAATAGATTGCAAAAAGTGTTCATTTTATGCAAAGAAAATGTAGGCTGTTATTGTGTTTTGTACGTATATCTGACCTTTCTATACAGTTCTCGGGATTCATGTAAAGTGACACCTTTTCTAAAAAAGTGGGACAAGGGTCAGGGATTAGACAGGTGGTCACCATATTTACTGTTGAAAAAATAGTACAACACCTTTGAACACAATAATTCACCTAAAAAATTCACTGGGCAATTCCAACCAAACTCATTATGATTTATGAAGACAGATGGATTCACCTATTTCACTATTCACCATAAAAACACCTGCCTGCCACTTCTATCTACATTGGTGGCAAGAAAGGAACTAAAAGTAGTAAAGTATTGTACTTAAGTCACACTTACGTTTGAGAGTAGGTATCTGTACTTTCTACTCGACTACATTTTAGAAATGGACTAAAAAGTTAAAGTATTTTTTATTAATGAGACCTGCTGAAAAGGCAGAGGGTTTATTTTTTAATACATTTGTAGTTTGAGCAAACAAAAATATTCAAATAAAAACAGCTAGAAAAAACAGAGATTAAGTTGTTTCTAGTCAACAAAAATCACTACATAAATAAATATACAAAAACACTTTTACTTTTTACTGTTTCAATACTTTTTTAAACAAGTACCTTAATACCTTTTACTTTTTCCATGTGATATATTTTTGCTCTGATATCTGCACTTTTACTTACTTTATTTTACTAGTAACAAAATTGAGTACTTCTTCCACCACTGTCCATATTTTGTTTAAAGGTCAACCATCGAGAGCAGCAGGACTGAACCCACACCCAGCTGAGGCGCTTAATTGAGATTTACGATGTTCTTCCGAATGCCATATGTGGATTTGTACGAGTCATCAGTCTCTGTCATTTTCCTCCATTGTCAAAGCGATTGTAATTATCTAACACTACTGATTCCTAGCAAAAAAAACATGAGTTTGAAGAGTTCCACTGTGCCACAAATGGATAAGTAAGGGTGGGTGAATGGCTGTAAGGTGGTACTGTTAAAAGGAAATTGATGGATGTAAAGACGTGTGTCAATTTGCAAAGGGGGAGCTGACGTGAGCAGGTGTCATTCACAGCATTGGCAAAGATGCTCTGTCTCTTTTCTGAAATGGTTGGTACCTCTGCGGGGAAAAAAAATCTTCATTAGTATCTGGCTCCGCTGCTCTGAGCAATAAATCCCACTTAAGGCTTGTTTACACAGAACAAACATGTACTAGCACCACGCAGGCCTGTTACGTAAATACTTGCTCAGGTTGTGTATTTGAGTTCTCATAATCAGAGAGGCCTATTACTACTAATTGCACACCCATGTTTATAGCCTGCTGAAGCTGATTTAAAGGTGCGCTATGTAACCTGCTTGTCAATATGGAGATGTAAATGGTAAATAGTCACATGTTTATACAGCGCTTTTCCACCTCCAAGGCACTCAAGGCGCTTTACATTGAAGAACCACTCATTCATTAACACACACACTCATACACCAGTGTACGCAGACACTGGGGGTGAGGTGGGTTAAGTGTCTTGTTAAAGGACACAAAGATAGTATTAATCTGTGGCAGCAGGAATCACATGGCCAACCTGTGGGTCACTGTACTGCTCTAATAATATTTTTATGTAAAAAAACAAAAACAAACAAACAACACATAATGACCCTCCCCCCACCCTAAAACACACAGTTCACTCAATTTGAATTATGATTTCTTACATGTCAAAATTCTTTACAATGCACAAAAATGGCAACCAAAGTCCTCAAAACCTGATTTATTAGTCTGTCTACATCTCCAAATCTCTAAATGCTCTGTTCCAAATTGTGATGTCATGTAGTGATAAGTTAACAGCTACCTTTCATCTTGTCCTGTCCTTGTCCATCTAGCTGAGTAAAGATTGGCAATTCCAGGGCTGCTGAAATCATTCAAATGATTCTAGTCAAGTAGAATGGAGTTTAAAAATACAGTGGAGCACTTAATGTATTACCACATGACAAAAGCAGGATTTGACCACCAACCTTCAGATAAGTGGACAAACGCTCTGGGTCATTGTCGATTTGTTGTTGCTTTGCTTGTGTAACACCTGTGTCAGTGTATATAGTATAAGTACAATTGGACACGGTAGAGATAGTGTAATTGAGTAGTAATATTAGTAATATGGGCTAGTGACCAGAAGACTAGAATTCAGCTCTAGGAGGGAGTGACAGGAAACTGAGATTGCTTTTAGTTTGGTACCATATATTCTAGTAAATAGTGAAACAGTAAATTGACCTACAAACATAAAACATAGACAGTTCAGTCAGAATGGCCATTCAATAATATACAACAGTTTCAATAAATAAGTTCAGTCAAGGCACAACAATGAATTATTGGGTGCAAAATATATCAAGAGTCCAACAATAATAAGTGCAATCATGAACACAAATATGTTAACCCAGCCCACACATAGTTCATTGAAACTCACGTCTGGATTTGACCGGATATCCAGAGGGGAGGTAAAGTGCATCAAGAGTTCATGAGGGGCATGTGTGGAACTCAGTGGGAATGTGGAAATGTGGAAATGGGAATGTGGGTGCGTTGGGTTAGAGTTTTTGTGGGCTGCAAACAGCCCCCTACCAGCCCGGCAGGAGAGGTGCGACTGCAGTATTTCTGTAGGCTCTGTAGGGTTGAGGCCTGCTCCTTTCAGCTCGCCATCAGGGGGTACAAATCTGACCAGTTTCCTTGGACTATACCTTGCATACAAGCCCTTTAACATGATTTGGGACACGATAGAAGGCTCCTGCAGCTCGACTCTCAACCGGCTTCCAACAGCACCTAACTCAGACTGAATCACAGCGGCATAATAAGCTCACAAGATTTAAGTGCAATAGTAAGAGATAGGAGAGATAGGCACAGATGCATATAGAGCGAGGCAGACGTTTTACAGGATTTGTCACCTGAGTTACACTTGGGATGTTCCACAGTATGGCCTTAAACTTTTCTATCTAGTTGTTATTCATATACGGGTGTCTTTATTAGAAAAAAAAACAAAACACTTGAGTAACATGTGTTGTTACTGTGAGTAGCGCCGCCTCTCCACAGATCTGCCTGTAAGTTGGTCTGGTGGCGTCAACTGCTCGTGTCCTTGGAGAGATATGTGTACTGTGTGAAGCAAAAACATCACCATGGAAACAAGCAGGGAGTGGACCATCCAAAAGTACATATTTTTATGAACCAACTACAGCTCCTGCTAGATCTATATCTCTTAGCAAAAAATGTGCACAGTGGAACTACCTTTCAGCAAACAACTTATTGTTATTTTGTGTCTGGGGGCAGTGCACAACCGTACATTGACCTTGGCACAGATTTTGGAGCTGCACAGAAGAATGCTTTATCCAATGTAGTCCTCTAGTAAACAGAAAAGACATGGTTTGTTTTGATAAAGAAGACAAAATAAACTAAATTAAAATATTTGTACATTTTCTCCAGAACTGGTCAATTAGTAACCCACCTATGCACACATCTCATTGTTTATCTTTCAAGGTTTTTACTTTGTTTTGGCTCTTTGGCCCCAGTGGACACCTTTATGCATCCACTTTTGAAAAACAGCAACCTTGTACATAACTAGCGCCACACCAAATGCACCAAACCGAATCAAAGATAAATAGAAAACCAAAGGCAGTCAACGTGATATGTTTGGTAATTTTGATTAGAGAAGTAAACAGAAAAAACAAGCACAATTTTCATACTTACATTCATATTAATATTAATCTAAAAAAGACGTGATACATTTTTGATGAGTCTATCAGAAAAATTGTCACACTCCCCTGCATGACACCTCCCATTCAATATCAGAATTGGTTTGGGAAATACAAAAATCAGCCTTCTCGAACATTAATCTATTTCTTTGTTGGAGAATACAAAGAGGAAGTGTGTGTTTTTAATGCAATTTCGCTCACCACTTGAAGAAGCTTTGTCCCTCGGGCCCAGAGTAGAATTGTCCACACCAGAAACATAAAACAAAATCACAGATGAAACGACAAGTTTTGAAAATATTATTTAAATCACGGTGAGTGGAGATCTGAAAGAGCCCGAGTGTTTCTCTTTGATAGTATTAACTCCAGGGCAATTATTGATCGGCTCCGTGAAGAGGCAGAACTAATGCTACGTGACACTGTCTACACACAGTCTGATAGAAAGTCCTGCTTGTGTTGTAGTTTCCAAGAAATGCCTGTTGTTAATCAGGGACAGTGGAGGAGCGCTGCTGAGGTCGAATGAGATTTGAAATGTGTTAAAGGTAATGCTGATTTCCAAGCAGGTACTACACATTATCATTATTGTGGCTTTCTAAAATACATTGGATACTTAAGCCTTCTGTATAACTAGACCTGGCCAGATACTTACTATATCAAAGATGGAACCATTATTTTTGGGTACTTTTTCTTCATAGATCATATATAAAGCAAAATTGACTTTTCTGAGCTTTATGCCATATTAGAATGATGTTATCTCCTCAAAAGCATACACAGAGTTGCGTTTTGTTTCATTCACACATGTTTGGAAGCATATATTATTAGTCTGTTTACATTTCCAAAGCTCAAAATGCTCTGTTCCACCTTGTGATGTCACATAATGGTAGTTTACAAGTTAACAGCTATCTTTTATCTTTAGTTCAGTAGAGATTGGCAAAACCAGGGCTGAAATTATCCAAATTATTCTAGTGAAGGTGTGTGGAGTTTAAAAACACAGTGGAGCACTTCCTGTTTTACCACATGAACTGCTGCCATGAGGCAAATGATTCCGGAGCATCAGAGGCACAACCATCAGACTTATGAAGACTTATGAACAGCTTCCTCCCACAAGCCATTAGGACGCTGAACAGTTGATCCGTAATCTGTCATATAGACTACTGCACCTTATGTACATCATGTACATTATAAGTATATTATTGTTTTTAGGTTAGTTTGAGTATTTATTTCACTCAGTCACTTTAACTGGCACTGGCACTAACAGGATCTGTCTCAGGGATGGTGAATGGATGTGTTGGGGCAGGGGGAGGCGGAGGATAAATTATGTTTTTATCATTCACTGATTGATACCTAGAGAAACATCATTTCATCTTGCCTGCACTACAGTTGTAAGATTGATTTGATTTGATTTGACATGACATAACATGTGAGAAGAACTCAGTCTAAATATGCAGGGTTTGTGTGTTACATGTGTGAATGATACAAAACACAACTCTAGGTATGTTTGTGATGAGGAAACAGCATTATAACATAGATCAGAAAACAGTGTAATATGAGCCCTTTGATAGTGGGAAGCCTTTTCGTTAACAACAAACACAGAAATGAAAAACTAATTATAGCAAAAAGCAGTTAGCATAATATAGGCCCTTCAGCAAGGATAATATCAAACTAATAATAACAATCTGTGATATTTATTAATTGAAAAAAATATATTAAGTATATTTTGGAATCTGCCTTTCACCCTGCCTGCCTGGATGAGATCTCCATTGCCCCAAGACAGATCAAAGTTGCTAGCAGAAAATTTGATTAAATTGACCAATATGAGTGTAAATGGTTGTCTTCTGGTGTTAATTTTTCTATTAACAGGCCAGTGTCGAGGAAGTAGGGCCCAGAGCTACCATAAAACAAACAGCATAAGGCTCAGTGGTAAAGATAAATGAGCTCTGAGGGTGCAGTTAGAGTTGTAAGCAAGCTGGTTTATGTCTCACAAAAAGATGGGCCTTTGTGGAGTTTGCATGTTCTCCCTGTGTCTGTGTGGGTTTCTTTGTGTGCTCTAGTTTCACTAGGGTCAGCACTTGCCTCAAATGTGGAGGGCATTTTCTATATCAATACTTTGCAGCTGATCATCAACATTCGCTGGGGGGTGCAATGCTAACTGAAAGCACTACTCAGTTAGAAGCATTGTTACTCAAATTAGTCTTAAGGTTTGAGCTTTTTTTTTTTTTTTCAAAAACACAATCTGACTAGAAAGAGCTGACTTAGTTGAAACTACAACAGGCGAGATGATTTGTGCAAGTGTACTCATATAACTGCAGTCACAAATTAGCTACCATTATCCAACTGTTTTTCACTCTCAACCTCTTTGTTGAAAATCAAACACCTAAACAGGACCATGGGGGTCATTTTGTGTTTTTTATGTTATTGTTAGAGGTAATTTTTATATTCCCTGTATTTACTCAATTCCCGGTGTTTTTATTGCACAAATAGAGTGGATGAGTGGGCTCGCCTCTCCTCAGATCTGACCTGTACCTGACCTTTTGTCTCCATAGAGATAAGTTTAATGGCTGTGTGCCTGTGTAATCTCTATAATACTGTGGAATATTCCAGGTAAAGCAATAGTGTATCCATGGAGACAAGCAGGTGGAATACCTTTCAACAGAAAACTTAGTCTACCATGGTACACAGTATTTTCCTATTACTATTTTGACCTAGGTTTGGTCTGGAGGATTCTGTCCATATTATAAATCAATCAATCAATCATTGAAAGTTTTGAGCTCTTTAGAGAGGAACACAGAGAGGATGTTTTTATTATCAATGTTACTGTTAATGTTAAAAATTCAGGGGGAACATGCAGACTCTACACAGAAACAGCAGTCGAAGAGTCAAACCTAAACCCTCTTTGCTTTGAGGTGTGACTACTCAACCACCATGCCGCTATGTGCAAATATTTTCTGTGATTTTTCTTTCTTGTTAAAGTTTACAGAATATTTTTGGCAGTGAAAATGTAGCATCACAAGAACATTACAAGTTGCCTGCTTGTTTCACACCACATCTGAGTTCCACAAAAGACAATCTGTTCCGTCTGAGTACAGTTCATTCTGGGGTTGTTTCTCCTCCATTTCAGTTTGTCGGTCAACAAAATCATTAACAACACACACACACTGACACTTTTCTAGCACGTTCCATTGATTTTCATATGGCGCAGTTCTGAAAATCCATTACATCTTTCATGATATCCCTCAAATTGCAATCTGATACCAAAAGCCCATATAATAACACACACAATTCTCAGCATCTTATGGTATGAGGAAGTTGGCAGGTTAGACTATCCATTTCTCTAGGTAAAGGTGCATTGTGTAACTTTTCTGGTGGAGGGTTCATGGAGATATTATTGCTTTGTCTGGAGGTCAGATCAGAATGCCTGTTTTTCTATCTGCAGTTGAATAAAATATCATATTGTTGAACATTTCCAGTAGAGCAAAAAAAAAGGATGTGTCGGATCCCTATGCAAAAAGTTACCTAGTGCAACATAACTATATTTATTTTACAAAAAATCTAGTCTAGTTTAAAAATCTAGCCTAGTTTTTGTCCAGTTTTGTAATTTTTGGAAGTTTCTGGGAAGTCATTTGCTTCTTGGTTGGACGTGGGCAGTAAATACGACATACACTACCGGTCAACATTTTTAGAACACCATACTTTTTCCTTTTTTTACTGTTTACTGTTGACCAAAATGTATTCTAAACTTTTGATTCATGAAAGTGTCCACCTTTGTCAGATATAACAGCTGAACACACTCGTGCCATTCTTTTTACAATAGAAATCAAATATTCTTCAGAAAGATCCTCCCCAGTCTGTTGCAGAAGTTCCCATAAATGTGTGGCACTTGCTTTGTGGTTGTTTGGCTTTCACTCTTCTGTCCAGTTCATCCCAAACCAGCTCAACGGGGTTTAAGTCTAGAAACTGTGCTGGACACTCCATGATTTCAAGCTTACCATCTTGTTCTTTTTTTCTGAGGTAGTTCTGGCAGAGCTTGGACTTGTGTTTTGTTATCTTTTATCTTTTTTTTTTTTAACCTCTGGCTGTCCAGTACTTACCTTTGTACCATTTCAAGTGACGACTTGAATTGCAAGAAATAACTGGAAAAAGTAGGACGTTTGACCAGTAGTGTATGTAGCCATAATTCCACGTGTTACCTCGCACCCACAGTGCACTAACAAAAATGAATGAAAACAGCTTTATTTTATTTTACAGAAAACTGTGGTATTTTTAATTGACCGTGCATTTTAGACGGAATTTTCGGTGGTTATGACATAGGTAAAGAGATTCTTCCAGGGTTTTTGTACTTATCTTCTTAACTTTTTTTTTCCACAAACTGACACATAGCTAATGTAAAACTATCATAAATATTTACCATAGGTCCTATCTCACCAGTAATAATTAGAAAAACTTGAAAGTCTATTATATGCACTTTAAATCTTGGAGGTCCCCACGCATAATAATTATTAAAAACTGCATAGAAAACATGTAGATGTGAACTTGGCAAATGTGCAACAAGTATCTAATAAAACAAAAGAGACAAACAAGAGAGATACCGGCCAAGCATGACACCTTGGGAGATAAGTTCAGGAGTAAATGCTGTTTAGATTCAGACATGATTCTTATGTTTAGATATGTTCAGATATCATATGTATGCATTTGTCAAGTCTTAGTCTTTTTGGTGATTTCTAGTGCAAATTTAGTCCAATAATTTCTTATAGTTTTCTTGGACAAAAGCCTCAAAAAGCCTCAAATGCAGGAAAATACAAGGTTACTCAAACATGCACAAATCAATCAAAATAACTCTGAGTAAGGTGATGAGGAAACACTGTTCTAACATGGCAAGAAAACGCTCAAAATGTTAAAAAGATGTTGAATTCAAATTATATTATATCATATTATTATTGTACAGCTTCACGGAGTGTGTTCATATTTGTTCTGATTTGGTCCTGGTTTCAGCCCAGTTTAGTCTTGGTTTAGTCCTGTTTTAGTCCAGGTTTAGTACTGTATTTAGTCTCAGTTTAGTCCTTATTTTGATACACATACACCACCATGCATGTGCAAGTGTGAATGCACCCATAGTTTTTGTGATACCAGAAAATGAATACTTTGATTTCATTAGTGACTTGGATCTTGCTTTCACCTATTCATTTCTGTTATGTTTTTATTATGTTAATCCAGCTTTTAACCTATATGAATAAAAGTGGACTAAAAATATGTACATAATACAAACACAGATCCAAATAATTCCACCATAGAAATACACAAGAGACACATACAACCCATAGTGCACCCTGCCTAATGCTAACAAGTTCCCACACAGAGTGCTATTTAAACATCTACGCATGGCAAAGACGTAGGCGTATTCCCAGCCTGCCAGCAACTCCACAATGATCCAACACACACAAAGGAAACCACGCAATTGAGGGCCCGGAATGGAGCCAATGAATCAAAGGCAGGGGCCAAAGCACTCCACTGCAGGCACATCAAAAGTGGCCCTGCACCTGCCTGTGATCGCTATAGGAACGGAGGGAGAGAGAGGCAGTTAGTCCTGAAGGGGACACAGACCGATGGCCCTATACTCACAATAGGATGTATTTCCTCAGTTACTGTCATGTTTTGTAAAGGCTAGGCAACAAGGAAAATACAGGGAATAGGTTTTGTTCACGGCAGAAGGTGACACTTTGGAATAGCTGTAGTTTGCCTTAATAAAGCATGAACAGAGGCTTGATTAATAATGAAGAAATGGTACGTACTTAATTAATTATTACCTTAATCCTAACTCCTAACTCATTAATTAAAGAGGGGGTATTTTAATCCTATGGGGTATTAGCTGCTAACATATAACATGTTTAGATCACCATGTTACCTTTTATTGTTTTGAAAAAGCAGAAACCAACTTATTAACAATAAAATAATATTATGTTTTATAAGTTTCACTTTCGTTTTTTGATGCTCTGACTCCCCCATACCTTTGCTCTCTGTGCTAAATCACTACCCCTTCAGAGCGCTATTAGAACACAATCAGCGTGCATACTGCTAGTGAAACTACTGCACATCACTTCAGGTTTGTCAAATAGTGTATAGTTTTGTAATATATTTATTTTGTATATTTATGGAAAATTGTCAAGTGGAAGTGTGTGACAAATAGCCAGGCTGGCACCATCTAGTGCCTCCACTCGATTAAATTTCTCTCCGGCAACTAGGTCAGGAATCGGAATACACTAGACGGTTTGCAAGCACCCTGAAAGTGCAAATCCAGGCAACAGCCAATCAGCGAAAAGCCATACATTCTGTGTTGGCTACGATTCCCGAGATCGCTGATTTAAAGCCAAAACAAAGAGAATCTTGGGTGAATTTTCTCAAGGGGAAAGACATTATTGCCCTTCTTCCTACGGGATTTGGGAAAAGCTTAATATACCAGTTAGCCCCGTTACTGGCGCATTACATACATCATGATAAAATAGCAGCGATTGGTTAAACAATAAAAGTTCCCGCCTACCGTCGAGCAAATAAATTCTAACGCTGCAAGGTCAGACTTTTTCCACGAAGTGAAACCGTCTGATGAATCAGGCTATGTGACAAAAGGAAGGTTTGAACAGGGTCTGGGAATGCTGTCTAAATTACTGAAACATCCACAGATGACATCTAGCATTATAATATGATAGAATGCTCAAAAAGATTTGTATAATACCCCATCTTTAAGTAATGACTCCTGAATAATTCTTATTCTGTTAGTTCATGATAAATTAAGTCTCTGTTTATGCTTTATTAAAGCTATTATAAGTTCACAATTCACAGTATTTTCCTTATCCCTTATTCCCTGCTTTATTAAGGCTAATCAGCCCAAAAAAACATGCAACATAGGTCTCCAGGAAGAATAGCTGATAACTAATGAAGGCCAATTAAATACAACAGGGCTAATTAAGGTGTGGTTAAAAAGTGGTACTCAACAGTGTAGAATCTGATGTGATTTCAAATGGAGGAACAAAAGCCTATTCATCACGTCATTTAAAGGAATTGATTGATTGATAGCAATGGTGCGCTGTAGTTATAGCAATAAAGCCATTTAAATCAAATATTGTATGTTTTGAATAAAGAAAGACCCTCACAAAAGCCTTCAAATCAGGAAGGAATCATTTGCCTGAAACCCATGAACATATAACTCGATAGGCAATTTATGTTGTAATTTGTGGTTGAATATTGGCAGCGCTTTTTGCTTTGAAAGTACGAAAAAGAGGAAAAAAATAACAAATAAATTATTTATATTTTGAATGCTTAAACACTTTTCATAGGAAGTTTTAGATTTTTTGTGTGTGTCATGTGCATAGACTCAGTAATAGCAGATTTGAACCATGAGCCATGTCAAAACACTAACAATCTGGCAGTAAACAGCTGATTCTACCGAAAATTCTCAAACGCGCTTCAGAACTATTTCATCAGGTGAGCCCAGGTGAGTGTTTCGTCCCCAGTGTTGTGATATTTCTGTCCAGTGCCCATGAGAGCAATTGCCCCCTGTCCTCCTCTGAACTTCACTGCAGTATAGTCTTGGGCAGGTCACATGGTTTGGCTGTATGGAATACTAGTGTGGTGTTTTGTTATTTCTATACTGGTAGTGAACTCTATTAACTACATATGTCAAACTTGATTTCAATACTAAGGAAAAGGCATGACACTCAAATCTTTGAAAGGTCCTACATTATACAAAATGGATTCTTGTGCACTTTAAGCCATGTTATAATGTTTTTACCTCCTCAAAAACATACACAAATTTGTGTTTAGTTTCTTTCATATATGTTTGAGTAACCCTGCATCTGTCTACCTCGCCAAAGCACAAAATGCTCTGTTCCACCTTGTGATGTCATGAAGCTGAAGTTAACGGCAACCTTTTACCTTTAATCCAGTAGAGATGGGTAATTCCAGTTTCTGAAATCATCCAAATGATTCTAGTGAAAGTGACTGGAGTTTGAAAACACAGTGGCGCACTTCCTGTATCACCACATGACATCACAAGGTGGAACAGAGTTTTTTCGGTTTGAGAGAAAACTCCTAAATGTGCAGCATTTGTGTGTTAAACATGTGAAACAAAACACAACTCCTGACATGTTTATGATGAGGAAACAACATTATAACATAGATCAAAAAAATTGCTTAATATGGGCCCTTTAAAACAACTCACAAAATATCAAACACAATCCATCCATCCATTTCTAGGATTATTTTTCAGTATTGATACTTTTAAAAGAGTGTCTACTTTCAATACTGGTTTTGGTATTGTTAGTATCTAGTTATTGATTTTTTAACAAGCCTACTCAGAATTAAACCATCAGTTCTTCGAAGACAGCGTGAATGCAGCCTAATCATATAATGTAATAATGTTTGACGTATTCCAATAATTAATAGCAAAGTTCTCAGTAAAATGTCAGGTCAGGACATGGGCAGTGACTCCAGCAGTGGTCTTTTCTCTTGTTTTCGGTGTCAGGTTTTCACAGCACTGCAGTCATCTGTCCTTAGCCTCTCTCCTCCCTCTCACTCCCAATAACAATACAGTGTAGTGACATGTCCTGCTGAGCTGACAAGTCCCAGATCACTGCAAACTTTTGATTAGCTGTCATCAGTGATTACACTCATAATATCTATCAGGAGGAAGGTTCAAGAATGGTTTGTTGGATTTTAAGGAAGAAGGATAAACAAGCATATAGTTTAAGGATGAAATTTGGAAGGGAGAATATGATAAAACATGTTAGAAAAAGAAACAAAAACAAAAACAAAAAAAACATAGGCCTTAAAAGTGTCACCTGCTTGTTTCTATGAATATACCATTGCTCTGTCTGGAATGTTCCACAGTATAACATTAAACAGCTCAACCTTACATGTATTAAATTACAGGTTGTTTTATAGTTAAAAATACTTAGAAAAACATGTATTCTGATTGTGAGCGTAGTGGCTCTCCACAGATCTGGCCTGTAACTTGCTCTGGTTTGATCTCCATAAAGATAGAAAGGTTTAATGCCATACTGTGAGACATTTCAGACAAAGCAATAACATCTACCTGGAGAAAAGCACCTGGCAAATCCTCTACCAGAAAAGTTACACAATGCACTTTTAAAACTAAGGATGGTCCAAAATGGAATTTTCTGGTTGATATTTGTTGAGGAAAACAACCTTTTCCTTTCGTGTTTGTTAGTTTCTGCTTAGATTACACTTGAAGAAGAGATAAAGTCCAGATAATTTACTTCCAATATAATATTATTCCAATATTAGAAAGTCATACTTGTACAAGGAGCCTGTGCTTCCCATGCAGACACAGGTTTTACTCCTATACAATGACTTTTATACACAAGCTGTAGTGGGAGGCTACCGTGGTTGAGACTTAGTGCCTCTTCGTGGGCACACGAGTCAGCCAGGCCTCTTGGCACGTTGCACAGTCCAATCAGACTCCATCCGGGGTGTTATCTGGCTAACAAGTCACATCATCTCTATCAGTAGTTCTTGTCCTATTTAGTTAGTTTGCGATTAGATAGATTGGAATATCCTGCATTTGTCTTGACATATATCTATGAGTCTCACAGCTGTGATCAGAGCCAAATGACCTCGGTACAATAATGAACAATGAAAGTGATTATACAAAATAGCTAAGCCTAGTTATTTATCCTAACATACTGTTATCTGATATTTGTCTTGTTGCTGTGGCTGATTTTTTGACAATACCAGAAGCACAATTTTAAATCTAAATATTAAGGGACACACAAATTGATGTTGACATTAAGTAAATTCACAAATTAAGTTTAATTTTGGGAAAAATAATAACAAAATGTTTATCTGGAGCATAAAATCATTGGTTGCATTATTGTCACAGTCACATTTTAGCTTAATTAGTCTTTTTCCATTTCAACTATAAGATGGCGCAGTAATGTTATTTGAAAAAGTAGTTCCAGCTAATTCAGTTCTTTCTGGTCAGATTGTGTTAAAATAAAGCTCAAATTAAAGCCGCAGACAGAGCAGTGCCTGAGAAAGAATGTTGACCTACTCATATTAGCACATAAATATCAAGACAAAAACTGCGTGACCTTTTATGAGAGGCACACTGAGCACATATGTCCTCTGATGCACATGTTAATAGGAGTTGTGTATGTTAGTGATCTACTCTTTCAGTGATCCAGACAGGAGTAACCAGGCCCAGAGTTTGGACAGATGGCGGCAGGTCAAAGCTGGTTGTGTTGGCAGGATGAGGACAAAGCTATGGCCCCCTATAGGCTCCAGAGCAGACAGTGCAGTTGTAGTCTGGGGATCTGGTCAAACCACCATCTGTGCACTAGCTCTATGGGCATTCAACAACATTTTCAGATAAAAAGGTAAATAAACAGTAAATTGTCTCATAATATTGTTTTGTATGTGTGCTCAATTATTTTAGTATGGATTTAATTTAGAGGTGCACCATGTAATTTTTCTGCTTGTTTATTGTTTTGCCTGGAATGTTCAATAGTACGAAAAAAGCAGGGGTGATGTCAACAAATGAAGTTACTGGTCAGATCTGTGGAGAGGTGACCACACTCAGATTGAAAATGCATGGTTGGCATTACTGAATAAATGCGAGATTGATGAGTTTTGTACCACACTGTGAAATATCTCCAAAACAAGTAGCCCCTTTATACCAGAAAAATTACACAGTGCGCCTTTAATGTAAAATAGGGATGTAACAATAACCTAAATATCGTGAAATATCGTATCGTCAAAGTTCCCACAATAATATCGTGGACCATCACAATATACCAAATTAAGTCTCTTTGCTTAAATTAAAAGTTATGGTGCAGCAATAGTTAAGAAAAGACAGAGAGAACTACATAGACCATGACCCTTTGCTCCATTTCAATGCAGACTACTTGAAGAAATAACAGTTCTAAGCACTTTTAAGTCTTAGTTCTTTGGCATTTTAAGAGGAAAAAGTAGTATATTAACAGTTTTGATTAGCCTCCACAAAATATCTCAATAAATATCATACCGTCAGATGTATCGTGAAAATATTGTACCGAGAGATTTAGATATTGTTACATCCCTAATCGTGAGCCTCCCCACTACATCGTGAGCTTTCCCACGATATCGCAATATATATCGTACCGTGAGGTTCATACCATGATGATATCGTATCGAGACTTTGATCGTTACACCCCTAATGTAAAAGTGTTAATACTATGCATGAAATTTTGCTATTTATATCATTTTATATACTTATTTGTACTTTGACCGATGTTTGAGTTGTGTATAGAAAAATACTGACTAAAAAAACATGCATCCTGATTGTGAGTGGACTTGCTTCCCCACAGATCTGGCTTGTAACTTGGTCTGGTTTGGTCTCCATGAAGATAGAAAGGTTTAATGCCATACTGTGAAACATTCAAGACAAAACACTAATATCTACTTTGAAATAAACATTTGTCAGACCTTCTACCAGAAAAGTTACACAATACGCTTTCAAAAGTAAGGATGGTCCGATATGGATTTTCCTGGTCTGTTCTGGTATTGTTATCTGTTATTTGTTGTTGCTGTGGCTGATTTTTTGACAATACCAGTAGCACAATTTTACATCTAAATTTTAAGGGACAAACAAATCGATGTTGACGTTAAGTAAATTCACAAATTAACTTTAATTTTGTAGTAACCAGGCCCAGAGTTTGGACAGATGGCGGCAGGTCAAAGCTGGTTGTGTTGGCAGGATGGGGACAAACTATGGCCCCCTATAGGCTCCAGAGCAGACAGTCCAGTTGTAGTCTGGGGATCTGGTCAAACCACCGTCTGTCCACTAGCTCTATGGGCATTCAACAACATTTTCAGATAAAATGTAAACAAATGGCATATTGTTATAACTGTTATAATATTGTTTTGTATGGGCTCTCTATCAGGTAACTTTTCTGCTTGTCTCCATGGATATGCTATGCCTGGAATATTCAACAGTATGAAATGAAACCTCTATCTATCTAAAAGCAGTGGCGATGTCAACAGATGAAATTACTGGTCAGACCTGTGGAGAGGTGACTGCGCTTAGAGTAAGAGAAAAATATTGACTTAGCTGCATGAGGGGGTGAGGGCAGGACACTGTACTGATATTCTACCACTCTATAACTCTGAACTTCTTCTGGCTAACTGTAGGACAGGAAAATTCTGAGAACATGAACATATGAATGAGGCAATCCTTTCAAAGTAAGAGCTTCGGAACTACAGGCTATAATAAATCATTGCGTTTGAAATGAAACACAGTAACATGCCCTGAGGAGAACTACGGGCCAAGTCAGGAAAAATTTATGGAATTGGAAGTGTCAATGGAAGTGGGAGAAAAAAAGTTGTTTATATATTTTTACTTTCTGATTTGAGCAACTGGTGTCTCACTTGTCTAAAGAAATGCTGTCTTTCTTTTAAAAGCTGGTTTTATTTGAACTAATTTCTAAGTATCAAAACAGCAATTGAGAGCAATACCTATGTGACAGGTGGCATCATTTAGATCAATAAATATCGGATATGAATGGATTGGATAGTAATTGAAAGTCTAATTACTTTTAATTTATAATCTTGTATTAATTAATTATAAAAGAAATATATGATAGGCCAAAAATACTGATCAAGCATGATTTGATTCTTATAGCACTGTAAAAAGCATTGTAAGACTTTCTTTGCACTATTTAGTACATTATTGTTGATGTAGTGTGAGGTCTGCCCTTATAGAATGCTCCTATAGTTACTTACTGTTCATGCATATTTACAACTGTGTCCAGTCTATCAGAGCGCATCAATAAGTTCTATGTTATTGACTCTAATAAGTCAATAAGTCCTATGTTCACTGACGTGAGCTGTGCTGAGTAATTACTGAGGGCTGGGCAATAATGAACATGCTGTTTAATACAGTTGAAATTAAAACATTCATCTGGGAATTAAAACTTAAATCAATCAGACTTAATAAACTTCAATGAATCATATTTCACTTACATTGCCTAGAGTGAATGTGGTGTGTTCATGATGCTGGGTGGCAGCCTTGCTTCCACTAGTCTGCCCCAGGGCAGCTGTGGCGACATGAATTTACCCCCACCAAGTGTGAAGTGAATGAATAATGTAAAGATCTTTGGGTGTCTTAAAAAGTACAACGAGTCTTTTAAGACCAAGGCTATAAAAAGGATTAATATAGACAACAATATTCACAAATTCACATTTTATTACCAGTTATCTGCAGTTGGGTTGTTAAAGATCATTTTTATTTACATGTTGAATAATATGCTGTCACCCATTTGTGAGCACTTGCATTTGAAAATAAAACAATAGTGGACCACATCAATGGTTTTAAATCCAACCGCAAACAGCCAGCCTGCACCACAACTACAAAATAAATAAAGCTGTAAAGCATTCTGGGCACTCCCTTCACCCCAGTGGACCAAACTTTTTACATAATAAAAACATGAGTGACAGAAGAAAAACAAGCATGGACAATTACGTGGCTTCTTATGTAAACCTTATTTACACCTGAACAACAAACCACAGCGTTGCCATCACTCTGCAGCACGCCAGCCTAATCAGCTGTATTGATGAGAGTGTGCGATGCATTCAGGTGCTCTAGGTTTTTACAATAGCGCACATGCTGGCTCCCTGTCAGCTCTGTCGACAGAAAAAGAACACGGCATCATTAGCGCTATTAGCTACACCTGCTATTAAGTACACCTAAGTACACCTGCATTTCTCCGAGGCCCCAGTGCCCGAGCAACAGACCCCCACCACAGAACCCTAATGAGCAGACCAAGCCATGATGAGATGAACATACATGTCGGATAATCAATACTGAGTGATATTGTCTTGTAACAGGGGTTTCTTGTGCTCTGAGGAGTAATTGGACAGATAGAAAAGTGCAAGAGAACAGGGCTCAACAAAAGGTAATAATCAAAATGCCACTGCAGTGATGGATGAAATGTTAAAAATATAATGTAAGCTGTCCACACTTAACGAGATAATACTTCCTCTAATTATTTCACAATCTAACATGATTGTGTAAAGCAACTAAAAAGCAGAATGAGGCTCTCATTTGGGTTGCCAGTTTCAAAGCTGAAATCAAGTTGGGAAGGACTCTTTGTGGTCTGAATCCTCACTACCTTACTCATAGCCCCTGCAGCCAATTATGAATCAGTGCAGTGCAGCCTCTGCAGCTCAGTGAGTGAATTGTGGAGGTTCTGAACTTTAACCATGGCCTGTCCATATATTGAGAATGAGAAAAATGTGCCTTTGTTGCCTGAAGGTTAAGGCAGTAACAGCCAAGGCTCTGTTGTTTGTAATATCATTTTTTTAAACTTAGCTGTGAGAGTGCAGACTACTTTCAGTTCCTTTAAGTTTGTACCATGCCAGTGCTGCTTATTGATTATGTTCTCATTTTGTACAATTTATAGCCACATTGCCCTATGTAATCTGCAATTAGGTAAAGTGGAAGACCAGATTTATAATGTAACAATACAATCTTTAATACAGCCAATATGACCAAGGAAGTTGAACACAGAACATTTTGCTGAATGTCTCTCTCTGCTCTTCACCCACATTTTTGTTTTCTGGCCAGTCAAACAAAACAACAAATAAACTGATTACACATAAATCACATATATTTAGATGTATTTTAGTTCAGAAGTAATACCATGAACCACACGCAGTGGTAGTGAATAAGAATTCACTACGAATATGCAACTGCTCCAATGCATCATTTATTTTGCATAGACACTAGCCTACAGTGGCCAATATTTCTTGAATACATCATTTAAGAAACAATGTAAAGATTAGTCAGTGTGTCACAGCAGAGCTAATGTTATGAATTTTGAATGTAAAAGATGAAAAGCCACGGTGCTCGGCTCTAGTCCAGCTCCTAGTGGGATCACAGTGGGCCTCCACAGCCTGGGCACTGAACAATGCACTTTATGTGTGTGTGTGTGTGTATTAAGGCAGCACAGGGTTTACAGACAAACAGAAAATGCCTGCTGCATTGTTTTAAAAGATAGTCATGTTTTTATCTTAGTATTAAAGTGCATTTAGAGACTGGTTTAAAAATATTCTAGTAGGAGAAAAAAAATATTACTGCAATATTAATGCACTATATAACCATAGAATGTACAGTATAAAGAAATGGACTAAGGGAGGGTGACAGCACCCATAGCATTTTGCTTCAGTCAAATGAAGCTCACCAAGGCTGGCAGTTGTAGGGGCACATTTGGAGCCAGTTCCATTTTAGGAACAGGAATTGATTTCCAGACAAATCAGCAAAATAAAAACACCAGGATCATGTAGAGCAGCTATATGAATATTTTAAGACCAAAATGATGAAGCTCATAGCTGCAGTTACAGACAGAGGGGCAACGTTTTCTTCAATACAAAGTGAATTGGAGCTGGGGTCTTTGGAGCACGAAGAGCACCTATGCTCACTTCCTATGTGGAACGCAACGGCTATCCGGTTAGCAACGTCCATATACAGTCTATGTGTCTAACCTTTCTGATGAAGAGAGACCACCTAATTGTCTAAGTGGAGATTATTTTACCTGGAAAGTTCCACACTTTGCCATTAAACATATCTATCTCCATGGAAACAAGCAGGTGATGCCACAAGGCTGCATGATCAGACTTGTGGAGTGACAACCCTGTCCACTGTAAGAATGCATGTTTTTTGGGTGTTTTCAATAATAAAAACACCTAGATAGATAGTTTTAGTGCCATATTGTGCAACCTTCCAGACAGAGCAGTTATGAAACATTTCCATAGTAATAAGCATCAGAAATGTTACCTCATGCACCTTTAAAAAATGTTTTATAAATATAATCCCCTATTACAATATTTTCAAACTAGTCTCTAAATGAATTCATATTATAGTGCACCACAAATTGCAAATAAGAAAATCTTGGTTAATATATATTCTCTTACTAGAGCAAGAGTTGTGCTTCTTTGTTCTTAAAAACATATTCTTTTAACTTTCCAAGTAATTAGCAGTATACAGTCCCAATGGAGTTTTCCATCTCAACACTGAATCTCTCTGATCTGTTAACAGCCCTAAGAACATCATCAGCTTCATGTTTTTATGAGCGTTCTTTCTTGAGGACCTAAGATATCCTTGAAAATGCTGGCAATACCTAGTTTGTGCACCCACTTACGTAACAATCTTCCTCGGGTATGTCTAGACCCTACATATCTCTATATTCCCTCTGTCCAGGCTGTTCGATTTCAAGTATAATGGTGTCTATTTTGTGTTGCCAGATTTGGTTTGGTCTCACCTTTGGAGCTTTCATAGGCAAAGAGATTCTGTGTCTGCTCAGCACGCTCCGACTCTGATGAAAAGTCGTGACCCTAAAAAGCTCACTGGGGCTTATCAAAGAAACATAAGGGAAAGTCAGTCTGGCTGTGTGAATGTTAAAACTCCAAGTACAAAATGTTACATATATCAAGATCTTGTCCAAAGCTATTAGGGGGGGAGGTACTGAAATCTTTTTGAGGTAGTAGACGTATGTATATTTTTAAATGTAGAGACATCATAAAAACAACAGTTAATATAGTGCTTGGCAGATCTTTGCAGTGACATCATGTTGGAGTGCTCTACATGGATATCTATTGGTGGACTGTTCGTGAGTTACCATGGTGACACAATGCAAACATTAGCAAACACAGAAGCACAAAAAAATTAAGTCAAGAAAAAATACAAAATGGATTTAAACAGGCATTTTCAAGGTCCAATTGAAGTGTATGATTTTCAACAAAAAGGTGAAAGTGACTCAAAAACTGTTGGCTTGTGACTGTAATTTTATGTTTGAGAGACTTGCTTAAGTGCACATATGTCTAGTCAGACTGTGTTAAAATAAGGCTCAGATTAAGTCTAACTTGAGTAACACAGCTTCTAACAGAGCAGTGCGTTCGGTTAGCTTCACATCCCCGGGGAATGTTGATGAGGTTGATGATATCATTTGCAAAGTATCAGTTGGCCAATGATATGGAGTTTTAATCAAGAGGTCTACAGCCAATCCTCTGTCAATAAAAGCATGTGGTTTGAAGCAGAGTTCAGACTTGGGCCATTTCAAGAGTAAAAGAGGGTTAGGGTTAGACATATTGTGCTTGATAGACTCTTCAGAGCTTTTAACCATGTCATAATTGTCTCCCCTTTTCGTTTACCCTCTCAAAGTTGTATCTAGAATGATTCATGCATGTTTGAGTCATCTTCATTGCACCGATCTATCCGTTTCCATCGCTGTTGGTACACGCCCACTGCTATGTACTTACTTCGTTCTTCAATTTGATTTTTTTAATCGGTGATACGCGTAGGATTCAGCAGTGTCACATAGCCATTTTGGCACAAATAAAAAAAAAGTGAGTGACAGCTATCCGTAGGAGGTACAGCGTGGTCAGGCAGAACAGCACTTTGTTGTGATGATGTCTGCAGCAACAGTTGGTTTCTATTGCACTCTTCAACTTTCTAACCTGGAAGTCAGTGGCCTTGTTTCTTTTATTAAGTAGCCGTTTTCTATCCACTTCAAATACTTTTGCTATTGCTATATTAAAAATGGTACAGGTGACATTACCATCAAACTATTAATCTTTATATTCTAAATAAATACCTCATACTTTTACCAGTAAATAAAAGTAGTGAGAGCAGTATAGTAGCAGAAGTTGTTATTGTTTTAGTAGTAGTAGTCTTTACATGATAAAAGGGATAGTCCAACTATTATCCCTTGACGTCAAGCTGGCTACTTGACACTCCAGGCCAGGTTTTTCATATGTGTATGGCCCTGAATTTTAAAATATATTTTAGTCTTAGTATTTCACCAGCAATTAACAGACAAAAGAACTTTGTTTATAATTGCCTCTAATGACTAAATTAGCATTTGCTTGTTGGATCATTTGAATGTGCTCGTCTAAGGGCCTTCTCCAGTATGAGAGACAATTATCTTTGAAGGCACAATTGTGAAGCAATGAGTGACAAGAAATTTGGTTTATATTTAAAGAATCTGGGTGATTTCTTGAAAGCAGAAACCACAGGTCATCATAACTGGCCCTATGTTGAAATGTAATATTGCTACACAAAATATAGTGATAAACATTTAAACATAATATTAAAAGTACTTTATACCAATGACAAGACAACACTAATGCAGGAATGTTATAAAACCATTTTCTTCACAATATTATAAATAAAATATAAGCTGTAATAAATAAGTAAACAGCTCAGTGACTTGGTAGTTGTTACTTGTTATTCAATAACCCTTAAAAGCTCAAATGAAAATACTGTTAGACTGTTCATTTACGGATACACCTATACTTATCATGGCATGCCTAGTAATTACATTCTACCTGATAAGTGGTAAGTGTTTATCTCTCACTTTATTTATTTATCTCTTACAATCACTCAATTTATACAAATACTTATTACTCTTACTTTGTACTTGGACCACTTCTATTATTTTATACATACTGACCTCTGTGTATAGGAACACCTTAAATCCATATTATCATCACAGTGGAAGAGAATATCCACAGACGTCAGCAGAGGGCCTTTGTTTTGACCTGTGAGCCCCATACTCAGCTGTTATTGACAGATACAGTGCGAGGACGTGCACTCTGAGCTGCATGCTTAAAGGAAACCCTAGGAGACCTCACCTCCAAGATTGAAGAGGTGTGCTGCCACTCACACACCAGGAGAGGAGAATTATCATACCATTTAGGCCACAGTGACACTGCCCCACCGCCTGCATCTGTAATTGACTATTTGGGATGCTGGATTAGGTATGGTAATGACATACATGGGTCAAGTGGGGTCAGACAGATATTGTGTGGTTTAGTGCAATCTAAAATTCAGTATGGTGGGACCTGAGTAAAATGATATGTACAAACTAAGTATACACAACTATAATGCATTTGTTTGAACTACAAAAATATAAACGGGTAAGGTGTTTAAGTGTTTGCTGTTGGCTTTAAATAATTATGAGATCGGTGACAGGTAAAACTAGTAAGAAAAAGAAGAAGTAAGAGAAAGAAAACCATGTTGATACAGTCACATAATGCAAAATTTGTTGTCATGTTTCCTCCTCACAAACATATAAGAGTTGTGTTTTATTTCATTCACATAAGTTTAACACACAAACCCTCCATATTTAGAGTTCTTCTGTCAAACAGAAAACAGTCTGTTCCACTTTGTGATGTCATGTGGTGATACAGGAAGTGCTCCACTGTTTATAAACTCCATAACACTTTTGCTAGAATGTATTCAGTATTTTGGCCATGTTTCACTACACAAAAGCCATTGTTCATCAATATCGTCCTGGGAGCATTTGGTTTACATGGTTGCATAATCTGTAAATGCTGCGTAATTTACGTAATTTACGCATATAACTGTTGTAAACCATTGAATGTCAAACGCTGGAATTATGAAATGTGATTGACTGCTTCTTTACTTGTTACTCGTCCGCCATCTGCTGGTTTGTCCATTGCAAGCACAACCTCGCGACTGTCCACAAACATGCACTAGAGGGCGCCACATCACATTTAATTAGGTTAAGGCGGTTTTGTAAGAATGCAATAACGCACATCCACTGCAAATGTTATATCCTGCTACAGATAGAGCTGGTGTTTTGTCTTTTATCTACAGACACCCGAGATAAACATTCACACAATCTCAGTATATCTTCATTCACTAATCTGCCCAGAGATGTACCAAGGAACAGTGTGTATGTGTGTGTGTGTGTGCGTGTGTGTGTGTGTGTGTGCATGCGTGTGTGTGGCTGTGTATCACTGATAAAGAAAATGCAACAACATGTGCATATGGATAAGCGAGTCCTGCCCACTGTACAGCAGATATAGCCTAACAAATAAGCTTAGGCTGCAGAGAAAGCTACCAGAATTCTGAATTTATTCTTAAAAGATGTTAATGAACAAGGCTTATTATATACATTTTACAATAGCCTATAGCCTATACTATGATCCCCACAATATACAGTTCCAGCTTTCATATACTGAATGATACATTTATATAGCAATTATCACAACATAAAATATTCTTATGTTATTTTACCAGAATATTTACTCAATGAACCCTATTCCTTTATCTTTTAGACAGCATGTTTGTGTCCCAATGTGTTATCAAATATTTGCGAGATCTAGTTTTCTGATTCGCATAGCCTTGTCCACACTCATTAAACACTGTAACATTCTATTACACTAAAGATCGAACAAAAAGTGGACCTGTACAAGTCATCCATTTAAATGTGAATTCCCATTAACTAATATGTCATTACCAGATCACAGTCAATAATCCTATTCCAAAGTATAGTCAGTCACTTGAAAAACAACGTGGGCTTTATATGCAAACTAACGCTGTGATGCAACGCAGAGGAAATGCTAAAACAAAAGCCAGTCACATGCTTTCAGAGGGCTCCTGTGTGACAAGTGCACTGTGGGACAACAAGGACAGTGGCAGATCAGTCCAAACAGCCAGCCAATCACGCCGCATTTCATGACTCTGCCTTGATCACATGACTCTTTGGTGGGTTCCATGTAGCAGGTTGGTAAAAGTAAACCAAGGACTTGAAGTTTGAATGCGATTGGTCAAGAGAGAACATACCACTTGTGTGAAGAACTTTAACAAGGTGGGAGTTGCCAGTGGGGTTTACTGTTGTTATGAACTTCATCGGAACAATTTGTCATGTTCCCATAATGATTACAGTACTATCTGTTTGTTTTAGCCTGACATCATTCCAAATGTTTACTGTGAGTAAATATATGACTTGGCTGGCTCAAATATAACAGCCTACGTGCAATACAAAAGCACTCCACTGGTCTGAAAAAACAATTCTAATCCTCCTTTCTCTTTCTCTCTCTCCTCGTACAGATGAATGTAGCCACCGTATCAGAGGCTGTGATTGGCTGAGAGGGACACCTGAGCAGGCAGATGGAGGCTCCTAATTGGCCGCTGACTGCTGCTGTGCTGTTCTGTCTACTCAGACTTGAATGAGGCTATTGTGCAAACACAGATCAACCGAATGTACCTGAGCTGGAGAGTTGCGTCAACAGCAGTACCTTTTGTAGAGATATTGCCACATAATAAAGACACTGTAGAGATTAGTTCCTATATGTCAGTAAAATTTAGCTTTATTCAATCTCAGATGCGAGCAAAAACCTGAGTACCTGATAAAAAACCTGAGTAGTGATATTTCCGACAGCTAATCTACTATAAACTAATGACTAATAGCTTGCATGAACTGGATATGTAACTTATCACCTGTGCAATTTCCAAGAAAGATAAAGTCAAGTGTTTTTGTCCGAACAAAGCTTTTAAACGGTCAATGGCAAAACTCAGCTTCAGATAAGAGCTAAGGTTATCTTAAGAGAGGAAAATCACCTCAATGAACAGCAAGTTCTTGGCAGGATTAAGTCTGTTTATCCATGACTGTTTTGAAAAATAGAAGATGTTTTGGTTGAGAAAACAATGGATGTACTATGAATAAAGAACAAAAAGAAAGGGGGGATTGTATCTAGAAGTCAGATGGCAGGCATTGTTGGGGTGTGCTTGAAGCTTCTACTCACCATCTCTTTTATCTTTTATTGCATGGGGAGAGTGGGAAGCTGTTACCAAGAGCACTGGGCAGGGCAGGCAGGCTGCAGAGGGGGGTATTGATCAGGTGGAAATGCTTCAATTGGCCGATCGATGCTAGAATGATCAACAAGAAAAGAAATAAGGACGGTACAGATCATTTTGAAGGCATTAGACCCATCGGATAGACTTTTTAATCAACATAACATGCATTGACTATTTCTGTACAGAGATGTCAAGGCTCTTTTGCCATCATCAAAATCCATATGATTCAAGGAGGGTCTTTATGATGTCATATTACACTTTTTCTGATTTATGTATAATGTTTATTTGTTTATTTTTTAATTTGTTTATTTATGTATTTTATTTTACATAATGAAAACAAAAACAGGCAAAAAAAAGAAAGAAAAGTCTCCCCCACCCCACCCCTTTCTCCACACTCATCACATACACAAAACTACACAAAAAACACGGAGAAAACAAACATTAACTGTCAGTTAAGTCAAGTCCAGTCAAGATGTCCAAAAAAGGTGTTCATCCAGTTCAGTCATTTCCCCTTTACAGAAATTTTCTCCGGAGTGCAGTAGGATAATAGTTCATTGATCCAATTAGACTGACTAAAAGGACAAAGGCCTTCCAATTTTTTAATATGCAGCTGGAGTTGTGTTTGTTTCATTCACACATGTTTAAAACACGAACACGGCCAATTTAGGCAGTGTTCTTCTCTGAAACAAACACTCCATTTTGTGATGTCATGGTAATACTGGAAGTGCTTCACTGTGCTTTTAAACTCCATCCACTTTCAGTAGAATTATTTGATGATTTCAGGCCCGGAATTGCCAATCTTTACTCAATAAAAGGTAAAAGGTAGCTGTTAATGCTACACATCGCAAGGTGGAACAAAGCCTTTTGAGATTTGGAGATGCAGACAAACTAACAATGCAGGATTAGTCAAACATGTGTGCATGAAACAAAATACATCTCTGGGTATGTTTTTGAGGAGGTAACAACGATGACAAAAAGCTTGCGTAATATAGGACCTTTAAATATCATCTGTTCCATGGCCATTGTGTACCTCTGGAGAATTCTAAAATAAAACTCAATTAGATTTTTTTCCAATTAATAAAATTAATTAATTAATAAAAACAATAGGTAGACTAATTTGACTCATTTTTATTATACTAATCAAATAATCTGTTGTTGTTGTTGGTGGTGGTGGTGTTTTTTCAATAAAATACTTAAACAGTGGATAGCAAATTACAGTTACCAAATTGTAAAGGCAGTAATTATTTAGATGATAGAAATGTTTTTTTTTTTCTACAAACATCTTCTGAAATTCATGGGATTCTCATATTAATTTCAATCTTTTCTTATTTACAATATGCACTTCCAATATTGTGCAATCATATACAGAAGAAGTCAGAAGAACAACAAATTTAAAGACAACGTTAAGGTTTTTGGTATAGAGAAAAGTGGTGGTGTCAGATTGGATGCCATTTTGAAGTTGTAGTACTAGTAGTTAGTAGTAAGCTGCTGGGTTACTATTCTGATTCCAAAAGAATTACAGCAAATGGGCATGGCAATATTTGAAGTTATCTTAGCTTAGTTTAACAAAACAAACCCACCAACCAGGCAAACCTCCTTTTAGCGATGCAAAAAATATTTCAGCACGATCCCAGGCACAGAATGAAGATGCATGTGTCTTAATCAGGCCTCCATGGGGGCGGGCAAGCATCTTCCCTTCCTAATTTCACACAGGATTGAGGATAGTAAATTGTCAGACTGGAGTTTGATAGATCAATTTGGGGGCTGTTCCGGCAGGCTTTTCCTTCCCCAGTAATTCAATCCTTGCGCGTCTCACAGTGTAATCTATGACACACTTGATCTGCTGTTTATTTGAAGTGTCGGCGTGGCCCTCTTTATCTGCGGATGTGAGAGCTGCTAAACACCAGCACTGTCACCAGGAGTCACACATGCTGCCTGCCTGCTCTACGCTACACTCATTTCTATGGTTATTATAGCTCTATATTAGCTTATAGGGGACATGGGGTTTTAAGACATATTCATTTGTACTGCGAGGCAGGTTTTCACTGTGGTATCAAATTCAAATGGTAACTACCTAAGTTCCTCAATGTTAAAGTTAATAAAATATAAAATGGCATTAAATGTGGCTGCTAAAGAGATGGTTGGAAACATGGTTAAAGCACTTAGCCTATTACTAATAATTAGGCCTGTCACTAAAATACTATATCGATTTATTGTTCAATATATGGAAGCTGGAACAATATTTTTGTGGGTCAAGTTACAGATCAGTGGAACGAAGACCTGCTTATCTTGTTTTTCAAGGCGTTTGTGAAAGGGCCTACAGTATATTACACAAAATTGACTCTTGTGAGCTTTAAGCAGAAGTGGGACTAAGTCGTTGTTTTGCAAGTCTCAAGTAAGTCTCAAGTCTTTGACTTCAAGTCCGAGTCAAGTCACAAGTCAAATACAGGCAAGTCCAAGTCCAGTCTCGAGTCACTGGCCCATGACTCCAAGTCAAGTTCATGTCATCTACTTTGAGCTTCTAGTCATTTCAAGTCTTTAAACCAAAGTACCAAATATAATATAGCTTAGATTTTTGCAATTTATATGACTTAAACTAAGTTGTACATAAAATGTCATAGTATATCTATATGTGAGTATTTATAAAGTGTTTAAGAGCTGTAGAAATTAATTTAGTTAATTTTTCCTTTTTAAATGTCTTGACAAAGGATGAATCATTACAGCCAGAATAGAAAGCACTTTTAAATTCAGATTTAAAAGTGCTTCTCAAGTTTTCTCAAGTCACAGGCCTCAAGTCCGAGTCAACTCCCAAATCACTGACCTTCAAGTCCAAGTCGACTCCCAAGTCTTAGTCCATTTTATCAAGTCAAGTCTCAAGTCGTAAAAACACTGACTCAAGTCATGATTTACAAGTCCCCACCTCTGGTTTTAAGTCATGTTATGATGCTCAAAAACACACCTGGAGTTGTGTTTTGTTTCATTCACACGTGTTTGATTAATCATTTATTATTCATCTGTCTACATCTCCAAAGCTCAATAAGCTCTGTTCCACCTTGTGATGTCATGAAGCAGTAGTTAGCAAGTAGTTAACAGCAATCTTTAACATTTTACCACATGATATCGCAAGGTGGAACAAAGTGTTTTCTGTTTGAGAGAAGAACTCAGCCTAAATACGCAGGATTTGTGTGTTAAACGTGTGTGGAAGAAACAAAACACAACTCCAGGTATGTTTGTGATGAGGAAAGAACATTATAACATAGATCAGTAATATGGACCCTTTAAGCAACACCTTTAAGTAAACAAACTCAAGTAACCCCCCACTAGAAAAGATACATGGTGCACCTTTTAAGTTTTTTTTTTAAACATAATAAATGCATATAAAGAACTTTGAATGGTTACATAACACGATGGGCTGTAGGGACACTGCTCTATAAGGCATTTTGTTTGATGGGTAAACATAGAAATTGCACAGGGGTTCGACTGTGCATTTTGAAAAACAGACTTAAAGAAATGCAGACAGACCTCTTGAACAAGGAAACTGATGGCTCAAATGCTATTATGACACGCAAGTAATCATCGAGTTGAGTCGAGTAGAGCATACTTGAGCTAGGCAGTGACAGCTGACTCATCATATCATTATTTTATTCTGTGGAAACCAAAACCACTGACTTACCTAAATAACATTAGAGCCATCATGCATGAACAAGGTTTTCATCGCTTTCACTGTAGTAAATCTGATCAATATATTTATCAATAGGTCAAGAAATGTTATTGACATGAGATAATGTGATTCCAAGTGCTTCCCAATTGAGTGACATTGATAAGCTGATAAAAGGAAAGCAGCAAGTGTATGGAGAAATACTCAACATTTGTACTAAAGTAGAAGTACAGTTACTTTAAAAACTGCATTGTGTGTGTTTGTCATTACTAGCATTTGCACTTCTATGAATTGTTTATTACTTATCACTGAACTGAAGTTACTTTCTGCAGCATACTGCAATTACAAATGCTACTATTGCAACTTCAACCACTTCTTGTACATCAGTACAACTAATACCACTACTATTCGCAGATGTAAATAAATACATAGCCCACTCAATTACATTTTATTTCTTTATTCTACTTTTATTATTCTATTGCAAATGTACTACAGATATAAAAACCTAAACTACACCAGATGAAGACAGTAAGAGCTGACAATGGCTGCCTGAATGCATGTGCTTGAATGACACTTGCTATGTGCTCTGTAATGTGGATCATCTACATAGAATAATGAATAGGTCGTGTCAGGCAGCCTACAAACCTGTCTGATTTGTGCGCACACGCTCAGAAGAAAAGACTTATTGGCCCTGATGCCTCGCAGACATTCTCTGCTGTAGGCTTTTTATCCCCGGGCGAGCAAATGGAATGCCTGGAATTATACAGAAAGAGAAACATATTCAATTGGGATACACATGCGCATGAAATCCTTTAAGTTTATAAAGAATTCTACTATTACTACAACTACCTACTTTGCTTCATATTTATCTCTGTTAGCCACATGGTCAGCTAAAGGCAAACTGATGACATTATCTATTGAAAAAGTAGAGTGAATGCTTATAAAGTGGTTAGGATCTGGTGTGGTCTATGACATGAAAAACAACCTATTCAGCTGCATAAAATACACAATTTCCCCTTTGATAAAAGCAATATCCTGCAAGACATGGCACATTTTGTTCAAGCTTCCTGTAAGTATTCAAAAATGAGGGACAAAAACAAGTTTTAAACACTTTCATACTTGACTATAAGCTATAAACAGAGAAATAGCTGGAAACACTTCATTTTGCATGGGCCAAAGGATTGAAAATGCAATACAAATTTGGTTTAAACCCACTTAAAGATCACTTACTTTTTTATGTCACAACTTACATGTTTATGTAGTAATATGCAGTATAGCATGCCAGCGTTATGTTTTCAACAAACTTTTTTGTACACATATTTTTGAGAGATTTATGCATTGCTTTTTGAATTAACAACATAGTTTTCAAAGCTTGAGAAAATATATGCATGTTTATAAAAAATGAGGAACTGGGTCACACACCAAACATGTTCTCAATTGGACTCTGACTTAGTAAAAGTTTAACCAAGATCGAAACATTTTGTTTATAAACCACTTCATGACACTTTGTTTACCATGGCGCCAATAGTGTGGCCACTTCCCCAGTGTTCAAGCAAACACAAAAAATGGTAGCACCAAGACCCTCCTCCTGTACTCCCACTCAAGTGTGACATAGAATAAACAACTCTGAGGTCATGTGACAATAGTATCCTCCATCTGTACTCTTATGAATATATATGTTAATTATGCTGTCACTTTTTGTATGTATGCTCCAGAACAGGGTTGTTTTCAACGCTAGGTTGTTTGCTTTAAGGTGTGTCTTGCCTTATGCAACCTTTATGCAGACAAAAGCAAAACAAGAGCTATGTACACTCCTGTATGCACTTCACAGTGTACATTGAACATGCGTTATCGCTCTCTCATACATAAGCTTTTTTCTGTTGTTACCCTCTCTTGCAGCCTATGAGCAGTGCACTGAACCTTTGTATTATCTGTACTGTGACGTGCAGGGGCCCACACCTCTACCCAGCATGCCCCTCATTCCTCTGGACACACCGCCTACTGCAGTGACCCAAAGTTCACTGTCTTTTCCGCCAAAACAAAATGTTGTGACACTGACCTCCTTTTGTGAAGTCCTCCCTATATAAGGCCCCTGAGCAGTGCACAGGAGCTAGACTGTGAGCTACTCTACTAAAGTTTGTTTGAGGAGCAACTGTAGCCTACAGGCTTACTTCACACGCTGGTAAGTAGGGCACATACATGTCACTTTAAAAGGTTGGCCTAGTTTATCTCCCATTGGGTCAACTTCCAACTCGTTTGAACTGGACAGATTATGTGTTTTTCAAAGTGATATATGTATCTATATCTGCCACTTCTTACCATTCATCACATTCACTTTCACTTCAGTCTCCACTGGTGTGCGTCTGGCGTCTGTTCTGAACCAAAGAGGCGGTCCCCGGCGTCACGTCATATCATCCGCCGCGCTCTGATTGGCCAGCGCTACTCACCCGACACAGCTGTGATTGTTTTCTGCAGAGGAAGCGCTCCGCACCGCCTCGGGTTCCCCAGCCTTCGCTTGTGACTGTATGAACTAACGATGATGTGAGGGAAATCGCGGTGATATTTGGGACCTTGTTGCGAACAACGAGTTTCAGAACAGGAGTTGTTTTTTGTTTTTTGTTTTTTTAATTTGTGGACAACGCGAGTGAAGACACCTGAAGAATAAGGTAAAAAACCCACTGACTCTTTGATGAGTAACTTACTGAGTCAGACAAAGTGTTATAGTAAAAGCATGTTCTCTTAGGTGGGTTATTGACTTTTAACTAGTGTGACTGTCTGGTTCTACAGTGCCAAATGCCGAGACTTGAGGACCACTGCTCTTGTACTTCTAAACACTTATCTGGAGCCAAGTGGTTCGTATACAAAGCCGAAGAAATGATGTCCCTCATCACCTCCATGCTGAGCCAAGCCTATGGCTCTCTGCACGACGTCCGCACAGCCAACCTCATCCGTCGGGGTCTGGTCCTGTTCACGGTGGGAGCCATCCTCGCCCTGGTGCTCAACCTGCTGCAGATCCAGAGAAACGTCACCTTGTTCCCTGAGGAGGTCATGACAACTTTGTTCTCTTCTGCCTGGTGGATCCCGCCATGCTGCGGCACAGGGGCAGGTAAGTGGGCTCCAGCCATGGAGCTACAGAACACGGCTTGAGAGGTCAAATATTAAAAGGGTAACTGAGCTGTAATATCAGTGACTTAGAATAGGGCTTCTTACAGTGACACTGGAAGCAGTTTTTCTCACTACTATTCCCTTGTAATAGTTTGAATTAGGCCAGTATACTGGGGAATACGGGCTGTGCGTAATAATTGGTTGGGTACAAGTCGCACATGATCAGCCAACTCTGTTATGATTAGTTATTATATAATCTACCTTTGTTTGAGGACATGCAAGGCTTTGTAGTTTAGTCTAGCAGCCACATATGGGGAAATTGGGGCTTGCTGCAGATGACGAAAGTCGCTCTCTGATAGGTCAAGCTATCCAAGCACGAGGTGCGGTGCGCTCTCATTGGGTGGCGTAATAACGGGTGAGCGCAAGGGGCGGTGTCTCTGAGGCTGAGACTCAGGAAGTGTCAGGAAAGCAGTTCAGAGCTCCTCCCCCCTTTTTGCCGCGAAGAGGAAAAAAAAACATCAGAAGGAAAACAGTAGTAGCCTCCCTCAGTGTAATCTGAGAACTGTTAATGGCTGTGCTTTGGAGGGGTGGAGGGATTTATATATAAAAGACAACTTTGTACTGCCGCATGTCGGTTCTTCCCCATTTTATAGACTGAATAGGGAACGTTTGTTAGGCCAGTCTTTAAGTAACTATTTAAAATGGATGGGGCACTATATAAACTGAACTAAGTAGCGTATACAACAAAAATACATAAAGCCTTTTTTCCTCTAATCCTGAGTCTAGGCCTACCAGCCTACATAGAAGTGCATGCTCAGCAGAACCTACTTCCCCACAGTATTTTCCAGAGCAGCCTTTCTCAGGACCTGTACTTATCTTTATCTTGTGTGTGTGACTGTGTGCAGCTGTGGTGGGCCTGCTGTACCCATGTCTGGACAGTCACCTGGGAGAGCCGCACAAGTTCAAGAGGGAGTGGGCCAGCGTCATGAGGTGCATCGCTGTGTTTGTCGGTATCAACCACGCTAGTGTTGTATCCTTTTCATCTCTCAACTATAAAACTCTAGCAACACATTTCAAACAGTATAAAGTTACGCTGTATTGCTTTAAACATATCCAGATGGATTGTTTTGGTAATACCATACACAATGTTGTTACTGACCCTTAAATTAAGTCAAACATTTGTCATTGCCCTTAACTGCCTCACATTACAGAAGCTGGACATTGATAACACGGTCCAACTGTCCCTCACCCTGGCAGCCCTGTCTTTGGGCCTTTGGTGGACATTTGACCGCTCCAGGAGTGGATTTGGTCTGGGCATCACCACAGCTTTCCTCGCCACGGTTATCTCACAGGTTCTAGTCTACAACGGAGTCTACCAGTAAGTTATGGCATCATAAACGGTTTCACTCATGTCTTGAATTCAGCAAACATAGTGAAAAACTGTTTGATTTAGTGTATGAAGAAGTTGGTATTTATTTTTGGGATCCCCTCTGTTTGCGGGAGCCCAATTAACTTGCCTCCCTACCTGCTTCACTGGCAAATCTTCAAAATCAGCGAACTGGGAAAGGGAGGTATAAAATGTTGGATTCAAAAGACTAGCTCAGACAGACATTAAAAGATCCCACACAGAGAAGCACATTGTTAATATTGTATTTTATTTTTAGTAAACTTCAAAGTATTCTTTTCAACATTCTTATTTTGTTTAAATATTGTCATGACTATGAAGCAACACTAATTATGCAATGCAACTACACAAATATAACAGATTTCCATAAATGGGTCAAAGGTCATCAGTTTAATATAGTCAGTATAACAAACAGTTTTCCTTTGTTTGTTCCAGGTACACTTCTCCAGACTTCCTGTATGTTCGCTCGTGGCTCCCATGTATTTTCTTCTCCGGCGGAGTCACTGTGGGAAATATTGGACGTCAGCTTGCTATGGTAATTAAATATGTCACGACTAGACTATTTGTCCACAATGAAATATAAGAGTTATCAATGCAACATATCACTCATAGCTTCTCATATTAAATGTGCTATTTACTGTGCACCCAATGTACTATAAAGCAAATTTTTGATAGTTCTGATGATGTTTGATTGTATTTTTGAGTAGTGTTTCCGTACCATATTAATTACTAGATTGTGATTAGATATTATAGGTTTAATACAACCGGCATTTAGAAAAGAAAAAACAATAATTAAAGCCTGATGTGATTACAGAAAATTACAATTATAAATAAAGAAATAAAAGCTTTTTCAATCTGATAGAACTCTATAAAGGAGGCTGACAGGTTGGAATTCATGACCTTACACATCGTAGTGGGCCCATACCATGGACGAAACATTCCACTGTAATGGAATGGTAATTACACCAAAATATTCACAACTAAACATGGCAGGTTACAATAAACAGCCTTTTACTTTGGACAACTTTGAGATATTTGACCGGTTTCTAAGAGTTCACAGGACACCAGCTCTCCTACATAAAGATCTCATCAGTTGAGTGGTCTTTGATGGCTTCATTAGGCCTGTGCCCACAAGGCTCACCTCATTCTGTCTGTAAACTGGAGTGTGTCAGCGGTGCCTCCGTTTGACTCAGACTGAGAGCGTGAAAGCAGATTAAGAGCTGTTGTTTCTCACAGTGGGGCCAGTCAAGACGGGCTGACCACTCCAACCATTCGCTGTTTGTGTTTACCATCAGCCCTCCAATTCTGGCTCCAGCCTGGACTTGGATCTTTGTTCCCATTTCCCCGTTTGGCTGTGTGGGAGATCATTTAGTTCTCTCTTGGTCTGGATTAAAGCCAGTTACAGTAAAACAATTTAGTGCACTGTAGCTAAATGTGAAAGTCTGTTATTTTGTAAGATTTTTTATTAATTGTTTAGAAAATGCATCCAGCCGAAATCCCTAGATGGCTTACATGAGAACAGAATGCAAAAAAAGCATTCTATCAAAGTTTTCATTTTGACCACTCAATTGAGGTAATTTTTTTCTGAAAGAAAGACTGCTGTTATCTCTAGAGCATTTGACTGACAGGCTGTTAATGAGATGCTTTTGTTTCTTCCTCCAGGGCGGTGTTGAAAAACTTCACAATGACTGAAAACTGACCTGCAGAAGAGCAAAACAGCCAAAAATAAGGGGACAAGAATGCAGCAGGAAATGGACAAAGTTTTGAGATGGAACTCTCCCATCATCATTTGCTCTCATAACAAGGTGCTGGTCAAACCAGGCCTTCACACAGTGCCATGTCCTCTGCTCCGCCCGGTGGCCATATTGCCCATCTGCAGCTTTCCTCCATGAAGACCAGCTTCACCTGACTTGTGTTCAGGAAATGATCCTGCTCTTTCACAAACTCATGAGTGCATCATGTGTGCTGTGGTTGCATTTTTACAAAAAGGGAAAAGGGAGGAGTCCAGTGTCTCCAAAAGTATAGCCTTTTATTTTAAGATCAGATTGAGTATTTCTTTTTGATTGACCCAAAACAGGATTGTAAGATGCCAATTAGTTTTTGACAAATAGTTTTATGTTGAAAACAAGATTGCCAAACTACCGACAGTTTCTTCTGAAAAGGTTTTGAGATGGTTAATCCCTGATAGAAGTGGGATAACCTGGCATTTCAGTATGAGGAATGTTTTTTCTTGACTTTTCCAAGCGTTCTATTAGACACATGACTGTCTGATATGTACCAGGTGGTGACTTCTCTCTTACATCTGAAGTCTGGTGATAAGAGTTTGGGAATCGTGATGGCCTCAAAAGGGCAGGACATTTGTTACTTGAGACAAAAAGAATTGCAATCTGTGATTGCCTCTGTATTATAGAAAGTAGTGCTTTTGTCACTATAACAGTTTTGTTTTATTGTACAACATAAAGATAGCACATTATGAATAATGGCTTATAATCAAACCGGTATTGTCAGACTAGACCAACAGTATGGGAGTAGACAGGGTCTAGGGGACAAAGTGCAATCAGTATATGTGAGCCAGTTTGTACCTTATTTATTTTTCTGACAGTGACTAAAATTGTATGCAGTGTGGATATATTGGGTTTGGAGACTTTCAGGATTTGATGCCTTTGGAGTTAAAAGCAGTGGCCCTCACTCTGAGGAAAACCCGTACAGTAAACAGATCAGATATTGTAGCATTACTGAAGGAAAGCTGATTTATTTTTGAATGCTCTGTGGTAGATCAAACATTCAGGTGTGCTAAATAAGAGAGGAAGCTTTATTTTTAAGGTGGTGAAGCACCTTTTTGTTCTTTTATTGAGTTTTGTGTGTCTGTGTATCATTTTTGCTACTTAAAATAAATACAAATAATACCAAAACGATCTCATTCATGAATAAGAGGTATTTATATATTTTTACTGTGTCTATTACTGTACTAAGCAGTCCTTGTGCTGCACAGTGGGGCCAGTATTTCGGGTTGGCGATGATGGCGTGTGTTCCGTCTGCTCTCAAGGCCGTATTGAATAGATGAGCTCCCTCTTTTGTCTGGCCTCTGTCAGTCTGTGCAGTCATTACAATAACCCTGGCTGCATCTTTTCCTCCATGCTGCTGTCTATTAGGCCCCGCCCCTTAAAGCCCTCAAATTTACCCCCCTGCATGTGCGTATATGTGACTGGGATCATGAGATACCACCACCTCCCGCTACTGTTTGCCCCCTCCTCAAAACATGCTTTTCTGGAGGGCAGACTTCTATTTATACATAGTGGGGGACTGACAGTTAACCTTTTGCATTGGGGGGGATTTCTGGGAGCGAGGCCAATGTCTGTGGGCTCTTTTAAATGGCCTCTCATAATATCCCCAGTTAGTGTATGCATTAGTGGTTTAGCAATATGTCCAGGACTGCTATATTAAGAATCTATATTTTTAGTTGTCAAAGCAGTATCTGTTAGCACCATTCCAGTCTGTGTTGGGGTATCTGTCCGGAGCCACACGCCAATCCTACATCGCCCTCCTCTTTCCAGCTCCTCCTCTTTGAACCAGCATAATTGGCCGGGCTTCAATATCCTTTCATTTTCATTCACAGCAAACCAAAAGACTCCATTACAGCACCTTCTATTTGCCAAAAACGACCCCCTCCCCTCCCTCCATCCTCTCTCTCTACTCTTCCACCCATCCTCCCCTCTGTCTGTCTTCCATGTCCTTCCTCTGAGGCAAGAAGTGATGGGCCTATCTGATCTATTGATTTGTGCCATCTATGCTAGACTGGTTTATTTTCAGCACCTTAAGCCACTGACTTTGAACGTGACTTTAAATGTTGGCTAGTTGACCTCAAATTTAATATGTCTCCACTGCCAGTAGAAATATCTCAGAAGAATGGTCTGTTTTTAAAATAACAATCGATAAATAAACTGTATTGCCGAACATACTCTTAGGTCTTAATAATGTAACATTATTTTGACAGTCGATTCTTATTTATAAACACAGTCCCTGTTCCCTGAAGTGTGGCAGGACAATGCTGTCAACTCACTGCCATTCTAAAGCTATAACTTAAGCATCTTATTGTCCTACTTTTTCCTACTTTATAATGTTCAGTTAGACTGTGGTATCATGACATCAAAATGGCCCAAAAAATAAATAAATGCACATTTAAAAATCTTATATTCATCAATAATATACTTAATTTGTAAATGTAAGTAAGTAAGCCTCTTTCAACCATCATTTGGTTGAAATGTAAAGTCTCAATGTGCAATCTAAATAAACATTTAACTAGTTGACTAATCAAAAGAATAGTCTTTAACTATGCAAGTAGTAAATGAATCAATAGTTGCAGCATCATTGTAGAACCAAGCCAAGTTATACCTACTGCCAGATTCACTTTAGAACTCCATAGGTAAAACTGAGTAAGCAGTGACACACACACTTACAATGGGGTAAAGCGCTGAGAGATGACAGAGCTGTCTGCTGAGTCGTGATGGCTTTTGTTGCCAGCAGATGACAGTATTTATCCTCTCTGCCTGTCCGTCTGCCTGGGCAAAATTTCCGAGACACCTACGGCCCCCTAGCGCTAGGACAAGGAACAACACATTGTAGGATTTACTAAAAATCCTTTATTCATCCCTAATGTAGATGACACAAACCTCCCTAGAAGTGCAAACTATGCTATTGAATATGCTTGGTAAATTGTGAATATGTATCTCTAAGCAAAGCTATTAACAATCAATTAAAATAATAGGTAAAGTGATATTTTCAGATGGAAAAACTGAAAATAAAAAAGCAGATTATTTATTAAACGCTGGCGGTAATTTTATTCTTGGAATATTTATCGCTGAGTGCAGTGTGCAGCAGAGTCCCATGCATGATAGAAAAGGTCAATGAAATGGATTTGGACTGGAGAAAATCATTGCACACTCCGATTTCTGTGCCAAAAGGTCTTGAGTGGCATTAATGTCCTGCTCCCTGTGATATATAATAAAGGCTGTGTGTGCATGTGTGTGTGCATGTGTGTGCCAGTGTGCACGTGTGTGTTAGGTCCACTGAGTGTTCATTACACCAAAGCTGGCTTCTGCTGTCCTCTGCCCTCGCCTCTCCCAGAGCTGCCCAGGAATAATGAATTACACTGGATGCCATGGGGGGGCTCAGTGCGTGAGTGCCTCAGAAAAGGACTCCATTTTAGCTCAAATTACCTCTCAGATCCCATTCAAATGGCAGTCTCAGGCTGCACTACAAGCTTTCCTTGTTCCTGCCCACACACTCCATCATAACTTATCACCTACAGTGGTCAGTCCTTCAGAGTTCTATGTCAATACATCATCAGTGTAAATGTATGTGTGACAAAGTTGGTGATGGTATTGTATTTCCTATAGTGTAAACAGCAACTCATGCCTCAGTGGTATTTATCAGTTCAGTCAGCACTGTGCATGCTCAGCCTTGTGTGCCATCCCTCTTCCAACACAGGACAATAAAAAAATGACACAAGAAACCTCAGGTGATAGCAAATTATGCATGCCCTCCAAACAAATTCATCCCAGTGTAAATTAAACACAGCCAGTTCAGCTCAGATTAGCCTCTGCCATCGACCAGGGTAATAACAAGTGAATAAAATCTAATGGAATAAATCAAGGTGAGTTTTTCCCTCACAAAAATCTGCACTGTGTGACACACTGACAAAGCCTTATTCAGCCAAACATGCAAACATCTGTTTGTATAGTTTAAGGATTTTAAGGACATCCATTTATGGAGAGTACACCTAAAAACAAACAAACAAAAAGTCTCATATATATAAATGTGGGCATATAATCCAAAGAGCTACTCTGACTTCCATGGACATTTGAAGATTAAAAAGAAAAAAATATATGTATACTTTTCTAGTTTGGTGTTGTTGTGTAATTAGCCTTGATTAGCAGGTAGAAAACCCAGGCAGCAGGAACGCAGTCTATTTCTTCCACTGCTGAGAGATGCACAAATGTGACTGGCTCAAACCATTTGGGAAAGTTATGGCGCCTAAAACGGCCTTTGACAGACCGCCCTGATAAGTGACAAATTCGCCTCTTATTCGACAGTGGGGGTAAAAACAACTTGGGTGCATCGGGGTGAAAGAAACGTCATTAGGTTCGGTAAAGTCCGACTCTATTTTAGCGAAATGAACGGCACAGATCGCAGTGCCACACAGGGAGAGGGTCGAGGCTACGCGTACTGTTGACCCCACCACCCTATAATTAAACTGCAAGCTGCGGAGGAGACATAACACAGATTGTTTCTCACATTTAGAATAAAGTGCCACCTGCAAAGTTCTCATAAGGAAAAATCACCCTAACAAAAAAGGGGAAAAGACAATGATACACTATATGAAAACGACCACAATGTTACTGACTGTCCATGTTGCCGTTTCTCTCCGTAAGAGGCAGTGCATTAGTCTTTGTGCGAACACAGTTTAGGACAGTACAAAACAACTCATCAGCCTCCTGAGTGGCCTGTGCGTCTCATCTCATTATAAAATGCAGAACTTGAATCGTGAAAGAACAACAAAAAGTTTATTTTGCGACAAGTGCTTTCCACCTGTTTGGGTGGCACTTGTTCCGTCTTGCTCATAAACCCACGAGGGGCTAGGACAGGTGCACAAGCCGAGGGACCCTAAACTCCAGGGGCCACAGATTCAGACTGAAGCGCAAAAGTCTGCAGATAAACACGATGAGGTATGTCGCTTAGTAACATTATGTGTTGTCTATGAAGAAGAATGTAAACCCATTAACCTGACAGAAATAGCAGTCAGTAAAACTCTGAGCAGCTGGAGAATGGATCCACACAGTTGTGAAAAACACAGTGGGCCTGACACCAGTTGAGCTCGAACCGAGAACAAGAATCAAGAAAAATAAAGATTTAGGGAAAACAGCGGCTCGTGAAAGTCAGAGCGCGCACTAATCACACTTTTACGAACAAGAATTATTGTTCAAAAAAGCAAGCTGCCATTTGCAAAAAAGCAAATCGAGAAAAAAATATAATACCCTATCTATTACAACTTAAGTACTTTTAAACGACAGTGATAGGAATGTTTATTAAAAAAAAAACTATGCAGAAAAAAAGAAATTGTGTGTGTGTGCGTGTGCGCGTAATCTAAACCACAGGAGTGTTATTAACGTACAAAAGCCTGCACCACATGTGAAACTGCACAGCTCTGAAGTTCGTAGGTGATAGGAGTTATAAAATTCAAAACTGAGGACCCATACTGTAATTAAACCTTAATGTCTTTTACAAGTCCATTTACAAACAGCCTGTAAAACAGAGACATGGCAGCCGTTTTTCTCATATTAGTGATCCAGTCGAGGGGTTGCTGATGGGAACTGAGCTGCATTCAATTAGGCTTCATCTCATTTGGCTGAGGCCTTAATTGCGCTCAGGGTGGTGCAGTTGTTTGTGCTAAGCTCTGGTTGAGAGAAAGAAATGTGAGGCGCTCTCTAAGAACAATCCCAATTCAAATGAGACTTATCTACGCCACACCGATCAGACGGATTAGAAGTTATTAAAACCTATAAAGGGCTCGGCATCGGACCACAGCAGTCACACAGTAGCCCTGAACTAAAGCGGAATATTATGAACGTCCAATCATCCAGGAAATAACAATTAGAAAAGACTTTTGTGTGATTTTAGTAACCCTTTTAGTGACCCAATGTTCTTAAAATATTGTACAGTGGGTATTTTTTAATGTCCATCTCTAATTGCGAGTGTAAAAGTCCAGTAGAAATGTAGAAATAAATATATGTATATATATATATATATATATATATATATATATATATATATATATATATATATATATATATATATATATATATATATATATATATATATATATATATATATATATATATATATATATATAGAAAGACAGAAAGATTAAATTGCATTTGTAAATTGATGGAATATTTCGGGTTCGCCCTGCTCTCTGTGACCCTGGCTGAATACAAGAGGGCAGCGAGCTTCCAGGCCCAAACAAAAGCGCAACAACAGAAAAATCATATGGGATCATCAAATAGGAGAGACGCGCTTTCAGGTCCTGAAAGGCACAGGAAGCGCGAGGATTTGTTGATGACCCCTGCATGGCGACAGAGGCTGCCCCCTCCCCTTTCCCTCCATTTATGTGAAGGGGAGGGGGCAGAGGAGACGAATAAGGGGGGTGGGAGGGGGGCATGGTGCATCTGCAGAGGTCCCACCGCCCTCTGATCTGTGAGCTGGCACACATCACGGCGTCCATTCACAAATCCTCCTAGTGCGCGTCACCTTTTGTAGTATTCCATAGTACTGAGCCCTGCTGACGTGTAAGACAATCCTACCAAGCAAAATACAGAGGCTGAGCAAAAATGGGTTATAGCAACTCAACGGCAGGACACATGCGCACAATGCACAAGAGTTACCATAGCGGGAGTAGTAGTAAGGGAGGGCACTGAATGTATGGATGCGTGCGTAAAGAGGAGGGCCATAGCGCTACAAGTGAATGTACTCGATTTACTTAACCCTTTGCTGTGCTGTTTTTCCCAACACTATATATAAGCTACTGATATGAATATGAATGATATTACTGACAAAAAACAAAACAAAGACACTCTTAGAGCAAAGGATCCTAACTAATTGTTTTCCAAAGTTTTCTTTAAAAAAAAAAAAAAAAAAATAATATATATATATATATATATATATATATATATATATATATATATATATATATATATATATATATATATAATTAAAATCTTACTTTCACATCTTGAATTAATGCGCAAATTTATATTTTATATTACATTTATTTACTGTATACTAATTCCTTTGAATATTTCACAAAAATACATAATCTTTGTTCATAAAATAAAATGGTTGTGAACATTTTAAGAGACATCAGATGATTCTGATTCAACACCATCTTAACTGTGATCAAATTGAATCAAAATTGAATTAAAGTTGCTTAAACTATTGCGCATAAGCCGAAACCCAAATATTCAGCTCACGCTGAAAAACATAAATCTAAAAATAAATCTGATATGCGCACAGGTTACAAACATAAAAACCAAAAACATCAAAATTTGAAATACATTTACGGTGTATTTAAAATTAATTAAGTAGTATCAAGTATTTCAACATGATAATATATAGGCTAATAATTATAGTCACAAATAAAAACCCCATTCATGACGGAATTAGGTGTATATTTAATTCATACATTTTTCCAAAAGCTCAAGGTAGAATAATGTTCTGTTAGCAAACCAATAAATGCAATAACATTTTTCCTTCTCTTCCCAGCATCACTTCAATTAGTTGCACACATGGTTGTTTGAATGTAATTGCACTCATATATAGCCTACATATGGCTAAATATCTGATTCATTTTTTGAAGCGGTTGCATGGTATGTTTAAATAGGCGTGTGGAGAGAAGGATTCGTATTCTGCCACATAATGTAAGGCTGAGATGGTGTCATTTCCTCCAGACTGCCCTTGCTTTGCTGCGAGGTTAGAGGCCAAGCCCAGGCGGTAGCGGCCTGTCTGTGTTCCCATTGTCTGCTGCTTATTTAGCGCTCAACATTAATCTGCACTTCCCATACAAGTGAGAAACAATCGCAGCATGAAAGTGGCCTGTCTAATTACATCTATCACTCCAAACTTTCACTCCATCAGCCGCCGGACAGTGGCTGGAGTAAAGCAGAACACATAAAAAAGTAAGTTTAAAAAACAGTGATTTGCAAAGGAAATAGTAGGTATGTGTCCGTGTGAATTTGAAGACACAAGAATAAACACAGGCCTTCCCAATTATTAGAGAAGTGTGTTGCAAAGTGTACATGTTTTAGGTCAGATCCACACTGACCACAAGAAGCGGCCTTAATAAATACATTTTTAAAACACAAAAGACACATGGCACAAATCCATACACATTACAGCGTTGTCAGCACCCATGTAAAAGAAGTAGTATAGGAAAAACAAATCCAACACAATTCAAAAAAATAAATATAAGTCTGTGCGTAAAGTGTGCGTAAAAACGTAGAACCTTACTCGTTTCGCGGCTGTCTCCTTTGAGGTGCTCTGCGATGCAGAACTGTCTCACCCGTCCACATAGCCCCGAGGCACCCGAGGCACTGGAGGCAAACTTCACATCGGCCACCTAACTTCTTCAGAGTTTTGTCTTTGGCGCGACTCGCCATCCACAGCACCGTGCACAACACCGTTTGTTTGCATCAGTGATTTCACTTAAAGGGCTAGGGACCCAATTGTGGGTCGACTGCTGCGTCATGACAAACACGAGAGATCACTTTTAAACTCCGAAGAAGCTGGGGGCAACATATCACATTGGACATGTCAAGCTGAAACCATTTCTACCCAGCAACAATATTCCCGCGGATTGGATTTCAAATAAGAATAAGAATAATCTTTTTAGGCATATGAATGAATCATGCTTGGAACGACTTGTAACACTGAAAATGCCCATAGAAAAATCCTTATGTCTGTAACTTCACAATTACATCCGACTGACGGGCAAATCATCAGCTATGATTTGAGTCTTTACACAACAATCAGTTTGTTTCATTGATTTGTTGAAAGGGCAGTTTTGATGATAGAAAAACACTTATGACGGTCTTTTGCGTGGACATTTTAGTTGGGAATCCCTCAGTGTGTTGCAACAAGAAACCCCGGGGTGCCCACACCCGCTTTGACAAGGGAACCTGTTTCATTAGGCTGGCACATAGACACAGAGAATAGTGTTATTCACAAAAGTCGTAATCACTCCAAATGGAGTTGCACTTTAATAAACACCGATGAATTATGTGAAGTATGTGGAGCATGCAGCGGATTTAAATGAGGCTGCTCCTTGTCTCTCGATCCAGGACTCTTTCCCTTTTACTCTGGCGAGGATGGGCGTTTGTGGACTGCTTTGGAGTCGGTGTCACATGGCATGGTTCCACACATTTGATTGGTCCAAGGCACGTGTCTGGGAGGACTGTAGGAAAACGTCACTCGTGGGGCTCGTATTGAAAATAAGCACAAAACTCCAGAGTGCGAGTATTAGAGCATCAGTTTAGCAGCATCTTTATTTACCTCTAGTTTAGTTTAGGACTAGGCAACCATCCACTTTGACCAATTGGACGGTGCGCAAATGGCACAGGTTTTATCTTATAGGGATCTATTCTAAGCCGAAACAGGGGATATAGGACCAAAAGTATGCTTTTCTCGGAGGACACTAGCGCAGAGCTTTGCAAAGTGTCCAAAGCACTCGCTCTTTTCTGAGTTACATTTTTTATTTATTTAAACTTCGCGTAGTTTTCTTAAAATTTATAAAAGACGCATTTCTCGTGTCGGACAGAGCGACAAAGGGGTTAACGAGATTAAAGTGAATCAGTATGGAAGAAAATGAGCACGGCAACAGGGATGCGGCGGACGAGTCCAACAGAGCCATACTGCCGCTGCTGCACGCACCGGGCAACCAGCAGGTCCCGCACAGGATCACCAACTTCTTCATCGACAACATTCCTACGACCGGATTTCGGCCGTAAAAAAGAAGCAGCTCCAAACCATGAAGAAAGTGCGTCACGAGAGAGCAACAACAGCCCTGCTGCCCCTCAGACCGAGCCCGTGGGCAGCACGGTACCGGCAGAGGGGACGTCCACTCCACACGCTGCAAAGAAACCTGCCACACCCGCCGAGGAGCCACTGAAGTCCCGCGGGGAGAGCGGCGATCAGTGCCTAAGCTCAGACTCTGACAGTTCGCAGGCCAGCTCCAACCCGGCAGCAGCTAAGCCCATGCTGTGGCCCGCCTGGGTGTACTGCACCCGCTACTCGGACAGGCCTTCTTCAGGTGAGTCAACTTTTTCTGTTCCCGTAACCTGAAATACCCCGTAACACTGACCCCGGATGCCTTGACCGACTTCTCCGCGCACAGTCGGTCACTAGTGTGCTATCTGAAGCAGAACGGGACTTTACGCAGCGCATAGACTTGTCAAAGCTAATTGTATTATTTTCAAATGCATTTCTTACCGCACGTAAGTTTTATTGAAACACTGAAACAAAAGCCTATAACAACATTTAAAAACCTGGCATATATGTGACTTTAATTCACCGTTTTATTATTATTATTATTTTTCTTTTTTCCCCAAAACAAACATGTCACTATCATATTTAGAAAAAAAAAAATCTAAATAAAATGTGAAACAAAATTGTCAGTTTCGAATGCTTACATGGATATGGAAATCCTTAACAATTTAATCGTTTAGACTTAGAATTAAAAAATACATGTAAATGTAAATTAAATGACCTACAAGTTGTGCTACATTTCTGAATACCATAGCTATTAAAATCGACAATGTTGCATATAATCACAAACAATGCGCCAGTATGATTTTACTTACTTTTTTTTTAAGGCACATTATTAGATGGAATATGAGAGCTTCGTTTGTCACGAATTAAATATTTATTTGTTTCCGTACTGAATGCGCCCATCGCTCGTATAGCCGATGTGTTGTTTTAAACTGCTTTGGTTCTTTATGTTCACCATAACGTCAGAGATGACTAAAGGCAGTGATGTTTGGTACAATATTATTAAAAGTGTACAACTTGTTCTCATACATTATGTAACGCTTATGTGTGGCGTAGTCCACTACTACGAGTTGTAGCGCGTAGCTTTATAGGCTACGGGCTTCTTGTTCCCACGCGGTTTCCTCGTGTGTAGTACGTAGTGTTATCGGCCGCGCACTTGATTTGTTCATAAATTCCACCTGAAGATGACTTGAATGAATAACAGAACTAACATAAACCAAGCTATGCCAAACATAGCAGGAATGAGGGATGTGTAGAATGTAGGCCACTCAAAGTCAGAGCACGTTGGCTCATTGAGCAGCGTTTGAAGTGACCCACAAAAAAGAATGCAAAGTAGAAACTTGTAGACTTATCCTGAAATCAGCCTAAATCAGTGAGTGCACGTTCTCCGTGTTGTCCTGCGGCTTTATATTTCCTGAATTGTAGAGACGTGCACTTTGCGTTATACGTGTAAACAAGAGGGAGGGAGATTTGAGCTCGTCGCTTTATTTTTCAGGAAATGTGGCATTTACACTTTCACTCGGGCCTTTGGTTATGATATGGATTGATCCATACGTTTGCGTAGTAATCACAACATACATTTATTTGACACTAAAAATGTTTTGGCTACTGAAGTCCCTCTTGGAGCTCAACTTCCTCTGGCGCTACGCGCTCTTTACGCATTGGTCCATGTATTTAATGGTATTTACCGGCTATGAAATGTGATTTACATTTGTTACATGATCATGAAGCCTGCATAATGAAAGTTTGCAAAAGTTATCTGTTGCTTGTTTTAATGGTATAGTTAGTTGGCTAACTAGTTTAACTTACTCTTTTGGACAAATAGTCGATTTGTGACTACCCTAACTACAGATATTGCATTACAGGGCCAAGATCTCGCAAACCAAAGAAGAAATCAACCAGCAAAGAAGACAAGCGACCACGAACGGCCTTCACAGCAGAGCAGCTGCAAAGACTCAAAACGGAGTTTCAGACAAATCGCTATCTGACTGAGCAGAGGCGGCAGAACCTGGCACAAGAGCTGGGCCTCAACGAGTCCCAGATCAAGATCTGGTTCCAAAACAAGAGGGCCAAAATCAAGAAGGCCAGCGGCACTAAAAACTCACTGGCCTTACACCTGATGGCACAGGGACTGTACAATCATGCCACTGTCACGAAGGACGAAAAATCAGACAGCGATTGAATTCCACAATGTAATTGCAGCCTCCAGACGAAAACATGCTATAGTAATCCTATGACAGATTTATATAGAGCTTTCACAACAGATCTTTACTCACATGCTATTTAATAACGCCACAGCAGAAATATCTATGATAGGCTACTATCCATACTCTCAGATTCACTATAGAAATAGTAGTATAGAACAATAGACTGGACCAGGCAGCATTGTCCTCTAAGGAATATTATAGTGCTTTTTCGTACAACATGAGGCGCAATCAAGCCTACAATGCAATAATTTCACTAAATAAAGGGCCAGTGTATAAAGTATACCAGCATAAAATGTTTAAAATAGAGAGATATTTCTGCAATATCACGTCTATAAAAGATGTTGTATAAAGCTATGTTTTCATTGTCCGTCTATCTTGTCCCCAGGAGGTTTCACTCGCTCACCTATGTTTTTCTAAAGCTTCTATAGCCTAACCATGATTGTCACTATACGCGAACTGGCGCTTAGTTTGTTTTGACCAGCCAGTGACGTGAACGCACCCAAGTCCAAAGAGTATTTTTCTGCTGCATCCAGGCTACTGTGAATTTAAAAACGCGCAGTTTTTTTAATTTCCATTCTTGTTGAGTATTCTTGATTGTCTGGTGTAATGAAGAACATTATTTTCATTGTAAAAGCTAATTGGGCAAACAATGAATTTTGTACGTTTTATAAATGAAGTAATCACAAAAAATATGTACAGGCTTATGTGACTGAGAGGTTGCGCTTTTTCTTAAACGCCACTTAACCTAAATGCTAAGCTAGGCCTTGCTTCAGTGTCTGCTTGTCTCATATAGCCTTTTAAACACTCAACGTGCGTTATTCATTTGTTATAGCTACAAGTGCATCCACTATATTTTTAAATATAGCAATATGAATCATGCTGTAGCTAACTGAAGGGTAATGCTGCCTTTAAAGTCATACAAACAACTCTGTAGCATAAAGACAATGAAGACAACCATTTGCAGCACTATGGAGAGGAGTCTATAAATGCAGGTTATTTTAGGCTGAGGATAAATTTTACTATCTACATTTTATTACATATCCATATCATAAAATAAAACAAAACCACCAGTGACTGTATAACAAATGTTGGAAATCTCTTAATGTTGTTGAAAGGACTTCATATGTGTATTTATATAGATTATATTGAGAAAAAAATTTATCCAATGACCAGTGTTGCTTTAGAGTAGTTATCTGAGGTGTTTACACTGCTTGTTTATCTTGCAATAACTTTTTTTGTTTTCTTTTTGTGAATGAAAATAGTTTACGGGGCCTTTGCATGAAAGCTGCAATTTGTTGTACATGGGCAAATAACTGTGTTTTTACCCTGAAGTCTTTCTTAGTGAGAGTATGATGGAGAGGAGACTGTATCCATACCAAAATGGGGACTTTTTGCCTTTCAAAGTGTTTTGTTGTGTATCTGAAAAAAGTGTGTGTGAATTAAATCCACCAAACTGAAACACACTTTGCCTTAAAGTTCAAGAGTGAACTTTCTTTTAAACAGAACTGTGCCGAATCAGAGAAGCAGTATTACTTCAAATGCAGATTATTCAAGTTGAATGCCTTTATGAAAACTGCATTATGAATTTACTCATCAGCGTATATCTATCTATATATGAACATAAAATGACAACACAGAGTTGTAGAAATACAATGCTATTTTTATTTTATGTTTGAAGTATTCTTTGGTATAAATGTACATAATTTGTATCATGTATTAATTGTGTAATTAACTGCCTCCTGAGAACTGCAAAAGATGATTAAATAAACTTTGAAGATTATACACAGAAACTTTCCACATCTTTATTAAAAACACTGCAATGTAAAAGTGCTTTTTTTCCCCTCAAACTGAAGTTCGGCAGAGAAAATGACTTCTGTCTTATACTAACCTTAAAGGTTACGGATCAGATTCATGTGGGATTAGGTCATGAGTTTTGAGATTAAGCATTAGCAAAAGCATCTGCACATTATGCAGGAGAGATCCTTGAACAATTCCCAGGCATGTTTTCTCCACAATACATTATCTGCATTTCCATACTTGCACCACTAGTCTTTGAACACCATGTCTAACGGCCAGTGACTAGCATTGGAACGGATAGGGCTGCTCCCAGCACTGTCTTGTTGATGGTCAGTCTCTCTCAAAAGAGCTGCACTTCTATCACAGGCAGGAATGGGAGTGAAGGGAGTGAAGTGAGAGAGGGAGGGAGGGGTGAGAGAGGGAGCAGTGAAGGTCAAAGCCTGTCATGGCTGCAGGTGGCTGCTTCCCCCTCCCGCCCTCCTGAGCCATTCTCCACACAGCTCCTTACTTACCACTCTTTTCCTCTGCTCCACAAACACATCTGCACCTCTTACTATCAGCAGCTCACATTATTCTTGCTTAGCACGCTCGCTCATACTTCATTCACTTCTTGGTTATGCACATTCTAGCAACACGCCCTTGTTGTTCTGGTCCTTTGCTCTATGCATCAGGAGCTTTCCTCAAAATATTCCCACTCCCCACTTTAATGCATCCCACTTCTCAAAGTTCAGATCGGGACACCAGTTATTGAGTGACATGTAAATAGTAACACTGGCACCTGTTTGTACTGGCACTCTTTTATATGACATTAAAGAGAAAGTTTCAGGTAGTTTTATAGTTAATTGCATTCATGTTTTGAAAAAAATCTTTTTAATTAAAAAAAGTTAAATGACAAGGATGTAAAGCATTGTTGGAGAGGACAAAAGTACAAAGCATTTGAGTGGCTACAGTTCATAAAAGCATACAGTGTTGTGATGAAAATGGAAGTGGGTTGAGGGTGCATGAGGAAAAGTATCAATGTCTAGCCCCAAACACAAAAGGGCCCCATCCTGCTATGACCTCTCTAACCATCTCCCCTCCCCTACTGTGTCATTTACTCACAGTTTCTAAATGCTTCCTATGGACGCAGAGGAATCTGCTCAGAGGTGCCTGGGCTTTGTGGCGGAAACATAATTAAAGTGGTGAAAGATGTAAAAGGTGAAGAATGGGGATGACATCAGGCCAATTTCACACTTGGCACTCGAATGGCTAGGTCCAAGCCAGGACTCTTGCCTCGCAACACAGATCAAAGCCCACTGTCACTGCACCAGTGCAGGAAAAAGAGGCAAAAGGACACCTAACTATGCTAATCCCCAGGACGAATATATTTTAATCTTGTTAGAATACAAGTTAATGCCATGGCTCAGCGACTAAACGCTCAGGCCAGAATGAGAGGTGGACACAACCACTTTTACCTTTTCTCCGAGGTGCCCCTGTCCAGCACCGGATAAACATCCATAGTGTGAACAAACTTTCCTTTGGCCCAGCACAGCACATTATCAGACGCCATACTGTACAGCTGGCTGATAGCAGTCACAAGCCAATGAAAAGGCAAGCAACTGTTTTCATTAAAAAGCATGGTGGAGAAGGCTGCCCCACTACTGTGTCAGTGACCCTGTCTGAAACCCCACTAGGGTAGCTAACATGCAAAGGAAATGAGCATTTTGTGAGCTGGTTTGTCCCCTCTCACATTGAGCTCTGCTCCTCAAAAGCACCTTGGTAACCCTTGATCTCTCATGTATGGAAGTCAGGGCACTGGGGCTTGCACAAGTTGACTGGGAGGACAATAGCCAGCGGATGCTTTCTGGAAAAGTCACACCCAGGCAACTCTCATTTCACACATGGTGTTTGAGGGACCCCTGAAAAAAGATGCAAAAGTCTTTAGTGAGGATCCTCTTTGTTCACTTTTGGAGATTTGGTACAAAACACACCTGTTTCAAATGAAGAATACTTCAATACTTCACAAGCTGCTAATTCATAATACATAGACGTTAGAGTAAAGAGTAAATGAACTAACCCAAGAATGTAACGTAATGATGAAAATACAAATATAGACAGACCAGGCATCTCCAACTAGCAGCTCTAGAGCCAACTGCAGCACTCCGCGAGTTAGACATCAGGTTACGTAAAAAGATACAACAATGTTATGGGTTCAATTTATTGGTGTTTAGGTCATTACTGAAATGTCCATCAAATGAAAGTTTGAGAGGAGCTCTCTTCAAAAACATTCTAATATATTACCAAACAAGTTATTGTTATTGTGCCTGCATATTATCATGTCAACTCAAAGAACATGCCTCTGTTTTTCAGCACACGCTTTTGATAGGACAACTCTCACATGTGTGCGACTGGAAACTGTAGTCTACAGATATATAAATATCAGTTATTGACTTTTGTCAATTCAACTTGATGGTGAATATTTAGATATATCATTATAAAATACCGGCTGCAGATCCCTGACAAAGACAATAAATTATATTTTATTACAAAATGTATGTTCCAATGTAATCAAGACACAAATCAACTGTAATGTTCATTTATTTTCTGGGATACACAACAAAAGCAACTACTGACAAAGGAACAACGACTAGTCAGTGCAAACGTATGTCACATGTGGCAGTCAGAGTCATTTTGATACTTTACAATCACGGGGAAAAAAAATCTAAACTCTAAAAGCTCAAAATCACAGAATTATCATGCAACACTATTACAATTATTGCCAGATACTCAAAAGGTTTCACATGCACAGGATATGTTGCAGTTTCAAAAAGACTTTATGGGTCATTCTAATGGACCTGTAAGCTAATCACATTTGCTAAACATAGATTTGCTTTTTATGCATAACACATTTCAGTCTTTTTCATTTTAACTTTTCAAATGTTCCCAGACTTAGTACAATAAAACCTGTTCTTATATTAATCCCAATGGGCAAAGCTAACAGAAAATAAAAATACTAGTTGCAAGAATTGAGCAATTAATACCTTTTTGGCCAGAAAATACCTTTTTGGTTGGAATTTGTCATTTGCTTACTTTATTAATTTGGCCCCACATGGTGGCTGGTATTTTTGCCACTTGACGGGCAAAGATGGATGCTCACTGGGGTAAAATCTAAATTCTACTGTGCTGCCACTCTCATAAAAGAGAAGGAGGCAATGTTGCGTCTTATTATTTGATTTCTAAGTACTCATACACTAAACAGAAGATTGTGAAAATACAGAAGAAAGTGTTTATTTGGTAGGACAACCATGCACCAAAGGTAAAATTTGCAAATCTTGGTATCCTTTGTTTTGATACTGCTGAATTGTCAGCATTATCTGTGCAGTACTTCCCTCATTAACATTTTTGATTTCACATTTCTTTCTTTAGTCCAAATGAAGATGTCTGTTGTAGAGCCATGCTGTTTGGTGGCCTTTTACTGAGTTTGTAGTGCTTGTTGACACACAGCTAGACAGGGTCAAGGATACATGTGACTCACCTCAGGCCCCCTGTTGTCCCCTGGGAGCGGCCTGTCACTCAGGCCTGGTTACGCATCAGAGCTGACACAGGCACAAAGTGAGAGCTCCATGCAGCATCCACAGAAGCACCATCATCACCAAACCCACTCTGAGCATGACATCTTCCTCCAAGTCCGCCACCAACTCTACGCACAGGAGAGAAGGAAAAGAAGGAAAGAGAAGGAAAGAGAAGGAAAGAGGGAAGCACTCTCACACAGGATCCAATAATAACATGTCATTCACAATGAGCAGGGAGAGCCAAAAATAGAGACTTTGGACATTTACCTCCAACACTGTGCACACTGTGAGGAAGCAGCTCCCGATAGAGTCCTCATGAGGTCCACCTGCACACATACATGGAACAGTTCATCTTAGGGGATTACAAATCTTCAGCCTCCTTTAAAATGACTTTGTTGTTTGCCGGCTCAGCACTGCTGTGGTGGGGCGCAACACAGTTCATAAAATGTGACACAATTAGCAAACCGAGCAGTTCGGCGGCAATGTAACAAAACTGAATATCTCTGTTATAGTTGGGATTTGTCTGATAATGACAAATGTGTTACTATTTTACAATTGTTTTATTCCACACAAAGTTCAACATAACATTTTACACTGACATATGCTTGAATAAAACGAGATTATAATTCCAATAACTGCAACAAATTAACAGAGAACATAAAACTGGAAAGAACACTCAAGGCAGCTGACTGTTTTTTGGAGCAACCCTCACCTGACAGAACTCCTAGGCTTCACTTTGAGCGCAGATGGACAAACACAAAATAATCAGATCACTTGGAGTCTGGCTGCAAGGCCAAAGCTGGCCCAGCCGACCATGTCAGGGCGCGCAGTAGTGGGCGTGTCCTTCTCCCCTCTCTCAGCCATTTTAGCAGCTCCTGAGTGGCAGGGCATGGGCGGGGCCGATTGTGGCGGCCATGATAGTAGATTCACGGAGCCCTCTCCAGAGGAACACTCCCAACATCAAAGCTAATTCAAATATGCTGCTCTGTGGTTCAGACCCAGTAGGTACTGTGTCCAAGAAATAAAAGGGATGTCATTATAGTGATAGTGTCCATTATAAATAAGTCTGTATTTTATGTCACCAACAATTGGCATAGGCATCGTAAAAGGTTTTTGTGTATGACTTCAGTCTGCTAACTGAAAAATAAATGAAGACCACAAACGACTATGTATACCACACTAAAATAAAATCCAGAGATAGTAGAGCTGCTTGATTATGGAAAAAAAAAATATTACTCACAATTATAAGGGATTATTCAGGGACTGTAGATAGAAACCAGCTATTTGGCTATAATCTTGTGCGGAACATCTTTCTTTTTTATGAACTTGTCCCTGTATATTATCCCTTCAAATAAAGACTAAACTAAACTAGAATCATAACTGAAGTGCATTATAACTGATTATTTTCACAAAAAGCGTAGTGCATCCGCGCACTTAAAATGCCACATAAGAGACCAAACTAGCACAAAATAGATTTGTTTTGGACATAATATTTATAAGTCAAAAGCTTGTGGGTAACACAGGGGCATGATGGCATGAACTCCCAAGTTACTGTGATATATTTTTTTAAAATTTTCCCAATTATACATTTCTTGAAATTGTTTGGTGTAATAACCGTGATGAAATTATTGATTACACATTCGTAAAAACAAACTTCCATTAGGCTGTTCATGCTGTAATAATGCACTTTTAATATTTTCACTCTATCACGTGCCTCAGATTTTTTGCTGTGTACAGTGTTTGGTAACACTAGCAAATCTACCTTGTGGAATAAAATGTGAGGTACAGCCACACCCATAATTCTCAAACTCCAAACAAAACAAAAGAATTAACACAACAACAGTTTTGATTTCCAACAAAATTCAAACAAATCAGAGTTTGTCATATCTCCTTAACAGCTGCAGGGCTACACGTAGAGTAGTCTAGACCGTCTCTGGTATGCCCCGTGCACAGACCATCTCACACCCCCGGTTCCTTCCGGAAGAAGGTGTCATGGCAGCCAAGTGCAGGGTAAACAGGGCTGGCCTTTGGCCCCAGAGCTGGGACCACTGCCTCTCCCCTTCACTGATCAAAGATGAGGATGCTCCATGCCAGGGCTTTCGTCAAAGGGGGGAGGGGGGGCAGGGGTAGGAGATCAACTCTCCAATTCTGTAATCTAGAGGTGTCCAGACCCAATTGTCTTCTTTCACACCCCAAACGGACCCTTCCGGTGCTGCTGATTACACAGGGGAGGACAGCCTCTTTTCACAGGGACACCCAGACAAAAGAGGTGCTTCCGTGCCCCTCACCATCTGGTCCCAAATAACAGAATAGGTCCCAGGGAAAAAGCATGGGCAGCGCAGAGCTACAGAGAGATGGACAGTGTTTGAATAGATGGGATGGCTGGACAGATATGCAAACATACAGTAAAGCCTCATACATTTACGCAGATTGGAACGCAATCAACATCAGCAAATAAGGCAGCGTGCATAGGCTGTGATGAGTAGAGCTGCTAATCACTGTGAACCTAGACTATGCCGCTCGCCCAGCTCATTCAGTGTCCATGTTCTACAAATGCAGGTCAGTGTGCATACATATACATTTACATGGGGTTTTGGAGTGCTGCTTTGCTAATGCTAATTTTATGCTCTGCTATGCATGGCCTGTTTTCCCTCTCAGTCAAGTCCACAAGGAAATTTAGCAAATAAACAACCTCATTAGTTGCAAAGGTGGTGCCCTTGATCTTGAATGGTTTTGTCAAGAGGAAGGTGAAGCACGGTGTACAAAAGTTAAATTGAGTATTGTACTCAAGTGGCAAATACTACCATGAAAACTAATTTTAGTGAAACAAAATGGCTACTGAAATATCCGTCATCTTTTTCTAATTCTATTCTTTTAGTAGAAGTGTTTGAAGTGTGACATGTGATTGCTTTATCTGAGAGAGAGAAGTGTGTGGTACAATGTGACAGCTCGCTCTTATTCCTGCTGTGAAACACCAACAACACACTCTCCTCCTCTGTGTCATCAGAGAGATCACTACTGCACACTCATTTCACACATATACAGTAAGCACGCCAGTGGTCACAAAATTGCTGATGGCTGATACATTTTTTAAATTTCATTTTTGGCCTTCAATAGCACACCGAAGTGGTTTTGTTCATAAGTATTTCTTGCTCTTATAATTACTGATACTAATTATTGATAATTCTTGTGTTTGTGGGAATGGTTTGATGAGATATCAGCGAATAAAGCACATGTATTAAAGGACCAGATCAGGACAGTGTGTCACCACATCTCATTCAATGCTGTTTACATAAAATACAGGTATAAGTATCATTGACATAAATCTGACAATAATTAAATTTCTTTTTAAGAATTCTAATCAGTGGATACAAGCACAGCCTCTATCTGTTATACAATCGCACAGAGAGACTTGTAAAGTTTTTAGGTTTTTTTTCCAAAGGAGTGCCTCAATGTCCTTTCTATAAAATATGACAACCCTTTCTGGACCACCTACCTCAGGACTTGGCTGATATATTTTGCAAAGGAGGCTCACATTTTATCTTTAATTTTAACCAGTAACAATACAATGTGTATTCCCTTGACATGTTAGTTCTGACTCAGACCAGGTGACAATCTTTGTCCTGTTAGTTTTATACAGACCATGCTGTACTGGGTTTTACTGTTCTGTTTTGTTAAAAGACAATAATTTTATGTAAAAAAAATTGTTGTACTAATATTTCTGAACTGGTATCAGTGGGTATCAACACCTACTCAACATACAAATATTGGTATCAGCACTAAAAGTGGTCATCAAAATTGGTCACCAAAACATATACAATAGAAAATAGATTATTTTTTTAAAACAAAATGCAATGAGCATCAGTATCCAGAGAGTCAATAATTTTTGCATTAAAAAGGTCTGCAGCCAGTTAAATACCAGGGATTCCATAGCCAAGTAATAACACTTACTTTCCCCCTTTCTCAAAGTTCATGTCATTCACTTTAGTAGACATATCGTGTTTGGTCATCTGTTTATTTTACGGTTGCATGATACATCTCAAAAGTATCAACACCAAGGTTCTTAATGTTCATTACGTCTGATATTTGTTTTTAATAAAAATGAGTTAAAAAAAAAAAATGCAGATATTTATTATGTCCCTTGCTAAATCCTAAATTAGCCTTAATTTAATCTGTTTTTTTAACCTTTGTTTTTATTTTTTTATTTATATAAAAAAAGGTACACACATAAACTGAAATTACTGTGTAAATAGTATATAAAAATATTGCAATAATAATACAGTACTAATACTGTGCTAGTAATTTATGTTTGCCCCTCCTACTTTCTGTTCAAATGCAGGAGGGTCTGGAACCAGACCAGCTAATCAGACAGTCGACCTTACATGGGAAGTGCCAATCACAGCAGTTGATTAGGAGCCTGTATGTCTCAAATGGGGAAGACATCTACAACAGAATATTCTTTAGTTTAGTCTTCGTTCAGTGATTCTGCAAAAAAATATGCAGTGTTTCTTAGCCCTTTGTGTTGGTTTTTCCTTTCTGACTCATAACCACCAAGTTTCTTTTCTCTGATTGGTTAATCTGTCTGTCAATCACACCCATTAGAAATCAGAATGTATGTTTCCATATAATACAGAGACAGTGTACACTAAAAGTGACCACACATCTTTATAAAGTATTGTAGTATTGTGTAAAGTTTTTAGCGTTGGAGTGTCCTGGGACTAAACAGCACTGGGTGGAACAATATGTTATGTTCTAATTAAAAATAATAGTTTAAAAAGGAAAGAAAAATCTAACAATCAAACTGGAGTGTCTCACGTCCAGCATATTTACACTGAAATGTCTGGTGTCTCACTTTTTTCTGTAAAAAGTAACTTTAAGATATTATTTTAATCAAATTACAAACTTGCGTCACAAAGTGGACATTTTTGCACCAAACCTGAGCCAATATAGGTGTATGTATAAGATGTATAAGACAAACATTAGCATGACTACTGACTATGGAGCTCAACAGTCCCGTCCACCTCCACTCCGGTACATTTTAGATACATTTTTCCAAGATTTTATTTTTTTTTTTTATTCAAATATTAAGAGTTCAAAGGTATTGTGGAGGAAAACTAGCTTCATGGCAATTAATATATATATATTAAAATAGATTTACGTCCAAAACACACATTTACAATTCAAGATTTGCTGTTGTTGCTGTTTTTAAAGTTTCAGAAACAGAATAAAATGATATGTCTTGTGATAATTAGTTACCGAATATCTATAATCTATAAGAAAAAGGAATGGGAAATGTTCTTCCAGAACGAGGGGCGGGTGCTCACTGTTGAGCTCCACTGTCCCGCACTATAACAGTTTGCAATAGTCCTTGTCAATTTTGACAACACAGCCTCTGACCCTGTGCAGGTCAGAACATTTCTGAGCATTCCCACCCTTTTAATATCAAGAGTTGGGCGCAGAAATTCCATATCTCTTGGGCTGATAGATCCACATTCCTCATTTTTGGCAGTCCTTTATAAATGCAATAAACATGACTACAAAGTATTGTTTATCAATAAAGTGATCATTACATCATCAACAATGATCAAAATATCTGTCCGGAACAAGTCAAAACACATTGGCGTTTTTGTAATAAATCTTTGGAGCTAAAATGAGATGTGCCGTGGATATCTGTCTTTTCAACATTCAAAATATTTATGACATATATATTGTATAGAAATATTAATTTAGATGTGGTCATTTTCTGCACCTTGATTGTACTAATAAACAGTAAAAAGAAGGCAGTGGAGAATCTTGTCTCCATATTGAATACATGATTGGTATAGAGGCCATCCCAGCAGCGATGATGGCTGGGTCTTGTGGGGTTTCTTCTAACTGCTCGGTTTCACAACAGTGGGATAAGTGAAGGAAGTGTGACATATAGAGGGCAGGTGGTGCCAGTCAAGTGAAGTACACAAGCAGAATGCCAATCTGTAGTGTCTTGGCTTCATAATTAGTTCTTTTAGATAGAAATCTCCAGATTATGTCATCAGGCCTTACCACACACTCATTATTCAATGCAACAAACAAGCTGGAAACAACATTCAATCCTATAGAGACCAGCAAACTGCATTCCATGGAGGGACTGAAGTCACTGTGTGAAACCAACAAGAACCAACACGACACCTGGCATTTTCAACTAAAGTGGGCTGCTGCACACTGCTGAGCACCAGAAAAACACACACTTTTAATTACACTCATGTGAGGAGCGTCCTAACGCCTCTGTCTGCAGCCATTTGGGGAACCACTCAGGTAAAATGGCTGATTCCCTGTAAATTATGCAGCTCTATGGTTACAACAGCATTCTGAAATACATGCACTGCCATTGTGGTGTTAGAGATGTCAAGTTTATTTGGTTAATAGATAATTGTGATTATTTGCAATATGGTTGTATGAACTAAAAAACAAGCGGGACAGTTTTAAAAGCAAAATTAGTCTTAAATGTAATGTTTTTCTGTTTAATGCACATTTACTTTATTCAGAATTCTACTAATATTGTATCATTCTGAAAGTTTGAATACAAATGACGGGAAGAAAATTAAAGCTAGGCAGCTAGATTTGCAAACTATGAAAGGTAATAGTAGATTTAACAAGTTAAATCTAACAAGTTCCTACCTCTCAAAACCCCTTTTGACCTCACAATCCTTTGTCTTCATGAATTTGGAATAGCTTTTTCAGATGGAAAAGTGAAACATGTGAGACCACCAATGTATGACCAATCAGCTCTCTTTACAAATGCCATATATCCACAAGCACAGCTCTTTCTTACAAGGTTGTGACTGATTGAATTTTACAATAAAACGCAGACAGTGCACAACGGTATCATTTTGTTTGAAGGATTTTACAGTAAGTGTTGTTGTGTCATGGTGTCAGTTACTGTCAGTAATCAGGAATTCATTTCTTTTCAGAATAATGGTAATATATAGTGCCATATTGTGACATCCCTAGTTGTGGTGGCAGTGTGTGAAAGGCAGCGTGTCTCTGAGTCGGTCCAACCACTTCCAAGAGGGTAATTAGTCAACACTTAAAGGCAGCGATGACTTTGCAGTGAAGATAAAAGGGCTGTGAGCAAAACAAACTGGAAGTGGGCAGCTCCCATTCACACCACAATCAGATCAGAAAGGTCATGAGCTAAGTCCTGCTAAGACCGTGAGGGCAAACACTGAACACTGAGCACTTTGTGGGATTGTTCAGAAACAGCCACATCTGAGCCACACAAACAAGAAATATATCTATTTCACGTTGGGTTTAACGCTTTCACACTTTGAGGCAATGACACCCAAAGAGAACGGCTGTGGAAGACAAAACACAGCTCCTGGATAAGGATCATGTTAATGCCTATCAATTAGGATCAAAAAGGGATTAAGTGGTATGGTTGCAGTGGTGGGATGGGGGCCCATGCAAAGTCACTGAATACGAAGGGTCAGTCCCCTGACTTCATTAGACCTGACCTTTCCACACCATTGTGTGACAGGAGAGAGCCTGCAGAGGCTTTTCCTTCATCCATTTCACTGGGCTCATGCGCAGCCACATTTGAGACAGGCACAAAAGCTGTTAGTCATCAGCCAAATATGAAATATTCACTCTCCAAGTCCAGGGAGACGTATTAGCTTACTGCAGCTGTAGGTGCGTATTTACTAATCAACTCTCTGGGTCTATAAGGGACAAAGCTTTACCTCAAACTGAACATTTTCTAATTAGTCAGGGAGCCTCCCATTGCTGTGATGTTCATAGGCTGACCAGCTTAAACTTGGCCTTCCCTTCTTCCTTCAAAAAAGGTCAAATGGCAAAGTGAGCGCAGGTACTCAGGTGTGTTAAAATAAGCTCCAATTAGATAAAAATGCAAGCACCGCCTCCAGTCTCACACATCTGACTTTGAAGAACTTAGGAAAATCCCACTAAATGGGCACATTTGAATCTCACCAGTGTTTCACATTCACCAAACAAAGAAATGAGGACTATGGAGAGAACAAAACTTGCATTAAATAAGTACTTAGACACAATACTGACACCTTAAATGTTTGGTAGTGTTTATAAAAGCAGTTGTTTTCCCTCTGCACATTCAGTCTGCCTAAGAAACTTCACATATTTGTAAAACGTGGAAGAACATAAAGTACAGGGTGGGTCAGGTTACACAAATGAGATAACCCTCAATTAAACTTTCATTTGGTCCCAAGAAATGGCACCCATTATGGCTCTACATTTCAACACCTGGAGGACTTATGCCTGCAACTACCATTACCACTACTACTACAACTACGACTCTTAATGGCATGGTTACGTAGCAGATATTAGACTTTAGACTAGTAGACGACCAACAGTATTTACCAGATAGACCTATCAAGATAACACATTTTGAAGTGATATATTTTGCTACATAAAAATAATACAATAAATTATATTACTGAAACTATTACCACTGATACTACAACCATAAATCCAGGGAATCCGCAAAAATATCCTTTTCAAATTGTAAAATATATTTATAAAAGAGCTGCAATAAATAAATGGATGAAAAAAGAAGAAATGGAAGAAGTGAAATACTTTCATACTTAGTATCTATCTATCAGTCGTAGAAGTTAGTTCGACCTCAGATCATAGAAACACAAAAAGTCAATGAAGACATATGCAATAAATATCTAGCTACAAAAAAATGTGGCTATCATAGATATGTCCAAAGAGTAATTATTGTGACCGGCTTATTACCAGAAAGCAGAATGATAGAAAACTCAGTGAAACTATATGCAACATGCAAAAGCAATGTTGTCGCCTGAACTTAAAATTATGCTTGGATTTTATTTCTCTTTAACAGAAAATCAATAACATCCTGAAATATGCTGTTTCTATAACGTGAAAACAAAAATACAAATAAAAAATAGCTCCATTTTGAACTGGAAAAATAGTCAAATACATTTTTCCAGTGCAAAATAAACTGTAATTAAATCACAGCATTTTAATATTGTCATAGGTTAGACATAAAAATAATTCTTTGGCAAAATCATAATCACCCAGTGTGTAAAACAACTGTCCAACTAAAAGTAAATCGTCTTTTAGCCAAGTTCGTCCTTGAGACTTGCAAAGAACTTTTTACCACTAGTGGTCCTTCTGTCCCCTACCCCAGAGTATCAGTTACTAGTGTACCATAACCGCATAATAAAACCAAAGCATAATATCACTGTCATACAAAAGCAGTGTTTAAAGACTAGCTCAGCCTATGTGCTGTTTTAAATCTATGACCCACAAGGAAACATTGCACCAGTCACAATCGAAAACATAATTTTCTTCTAAAATATAGATGTTTGAAGTAATCAGAATTTCTTTCTCAAGGAAGTAAATTTCACGATGATCCCACACAAATGCCAAATAAAACGCTACTCGAAAGGGTTATTGAAGGGGAATTCTATACAGAATAATTTAGCATTAGAAGGAATGAATGAAGCTTCAGTTGAAAACATGTTTACACAGCTGGATTCTGAGAACCTGATTTTAACACACAAAACAAGTTATTTAAATTCATTTACAGTGCTGAATAACCCTGTAAATGCTTCAGTCAAATTTAAAGCCTTTATATTTGTAGGGGACTAAAATAAAATAAAAAAAAATAATAATAAAAAAAAAACATTATTCCTCCCTCGTTATCATCATCAAAATATATAAACAAGCACAAAAATAGTTTGATGACTGCGATATTACAAAAAAACCCTAATACTCAAATAAAATAACACACTGATTGAAACAGTTGGAAATAATAAATAATTGTATTATGTGAACCCTAAATAAGTAGGCATAAGATATAACCTTTTTGGCTGAACAAAAATATTTTGATAACAATACACATAAAATCAATCAAATTGGATTTTTATGCTTTTAGGTAACAAACAAATGGTGATAAAATAAGCATTTGTATATTTTCTGCTTTTTATTCAGGTTTTTTATTCAGCGACAAATTCAACTTTTAAAAAATGCAAAAAAAATAAAAATAAATCTAACTTGCAGATATCTTTTACTTTGAATATATACTGCTATTCAAAATTTGTAAAATCAAGCGCATTACTTTTGCACTAAAAATGCAACAATTCGTGCAAAAAGCTAATGTCAGAAATAAATCAATTGTACTAACATGTTTACCAGTGTTAGTGTATCCTTGTTTGTGCCAGGATTTAAAAATATAACTCGTAAAACGCTATATTAAATCAGTTTTGCCAGCGTCTACGATTAAAATGGATGCTGTGTTAAGTTTTTGAGGGCTAAGGCCAGCTGAGAGCCACAGCTGTGCAGTTATGATAGTATGAAAAGACAAATGTCCTCTGTCCTCCAAATACTGTGAAGGCCTCCATTTCAGATTTAGAGCACCTCAATATCAGAATGTGTGTCAATCCACTATAGAGAACTATAGAGAATTAGCCATAACCCAGAAGCAGCGCCTGGGTACTGAATACTCTGAAAGATGTACTATCATCTTTGTTTGCAAAAAGAGCACAAATATGTATGCTTAAATGTAAACAGCAGAGCTGCAGACAGACGCCTGTTTTCTCTAGACACTATGATGATGCTAGACCATGTGACTGTGGGTGGAGACAGTCAGCCAATCAAAAAACAGGACAACCATTGGAGCCATTCTTGCATCAGCATTTTCTAGAACAGCTAAGTGAAAGTTATGAGGTCCAAGCCCGTGATTTCTTATGAAGAGGTCAAAAATCTATGTTAATAAAAATTATTTCTGTTGATGAGAAAATGACGGCACAGATTTTGCTACATTTAGTAAAGCTCTCCTCATGGAGTAAAAGCAGGGCTCAGTGCTCTCTGTAAACCAATACGGCTTCCCCCAGGCACTCATACTCAGCCACCGCACTACACATTCTCAAGTTTAGAAGGGCTTTACTGTGCTGTAGGTGAGGTCAATGAAAACATACCATCTGAGAAGATGCTCTTGAAGAAAAGATATGGCTGCTGGAAATGGAGATTTCTGTAAGAAAACACAAACATTATTGAAGCTGGTCACCACGGGGTCTAAAATCAGTTGCAGACAAATCCTAAAAATATCGCAATATTATTTACAGTCTATTGTCTATATTATATGATACTACAAAAAATACTGTTTTTAAAACATTATACTGTACATTTGTGTAACATATTTATGAACTAAAAATATATATTTTATACATAATACCATGTTGTGTATTAAGTATAAAACGTTATTCAGCAACCTTAAAAATTTTCAGTATTTGCAGTAGACAATAGCTTGCATATTAGAGTGGTACTTCAAATATTAATCATAGCGTCAATATAGCATAATTTCTTACCTTAGAAAGTTCCAAGGTAAAAAACAGGAATTAGCACAGGCCTGTAAACATAAACCAATGTAGCTTAAAAGATTCAACAAGGGCTCACAAGACACTAGATAGAAATGTTGAAAAACTAGAGCAAAGAAGGAGCTAATGAAGAGGTCTGTTCAGGCTGGTCACAGGTATGGCCAACAGATAAACATGACAGACTTGTAACGTCAAAGTGAGCTCGGAGCAAAGCTAATATTGCCTCAGAGCTGACAGGCATAGTGCTGTCTATCCTCAGTGCTGTTCAAATGGTTTAACACAGGCTCAAATAACCAGAGTTATTTGGTCATAGTTATTAGAAAAATAGATTAAAAAAAAATATGTAAGAAAATTAAGTAATTAAGTCATCTCACAATCGACAAAGTCAGCTATTTTTATACAATCAATCAAAGTGTATTTGTATAATAACAGCCAAAATAAATAAAGGTTTAATAAGTTTGTTGATTCTATCACCCTCACCAGCCGCTGGAAGAACACACATTGTGAAAGATACATGTTCATACAAAAATCCTCAGAATATAAGACAGTTTTCATCAACTTTTTTCCGCTTCTTATAAATCTTCCTACTAAGGTAAAGCCAAGGATTTTTTACAAAATATCAAATAGTGTAAAATACGGCTGCCTGCCACTCACACTAGACCTACTTTGTTTCTTAATCTAGTATTATTGTATTATAATAATAATAATAATAATAATAATAATAATGTTGCTTTTAATAGTAGTAATATATTAGTATTAGTAGTTATAGATGTGCAAGACATTTTTACTAAATTTAACAGAGATGAAAGTGGTGCTGCAGAACACATCAGACTTAAGACACACAGTTGGATTTCATCAGAAATGTTATTTCTGTGCCATTTCGCTGTGGGTACTGCTCTGTCTGTACTGCTCTGTCTGTACAATCTCTTCTCTCAGCAGACGGATGTTTTGTCTGTTGAGTTTGTGTACACTGTACAGTCTAGATAACTATAATTGAATAACTGATAAGTAGAAATTAATTCAGTGAGTTACTCCTACTCAAATAACAATGCATATTCATTTTTTGTTAAGTTATGAACAATCTTAGAGCAGCCATCTTTGCCAAAAGAGCTGACCTGATGGGAGGGAGGAAGGCTTTGCCAGTCATAAGGCTGTCTGCAGAACATTGCAGTGATGGAGTCAAAGTCTAGACCAGTCTGAGGCCACAGCAGTGCTTTTATTTTCTGTGCAATATTTTCTTGTTGTATTTTAGCTACTATTCATTTTGAAACTTTTTCTCAATACTTTTCTAAGCCTCTTTTTTTGGCATCAATATAGTAATATTATTTCAACTATATATATATATATATATATATATATATATATATATATATATATATATATATACATATACACACACACATATATACATATATATGTGTGTGTGTGTGTGTGTATATGTATGTGTATGTATATATATATATATATATATATATATATATATATATATATATATATATATATATATATATATATATATATATTTTTTTTTTTTTTTTTTTTTTTTTTTTTTTTTTTTTTCAAATTTAAACATATGGCTTTACTGAAAAACCAACCTTCAAAATCAAAGTAGCTTCTTCATGAAGTCTGGAAGTGCAGCTCATCTAAAAATGAAGAGTGACAAAAATGGTGATCAGAAATGAACACTTCTGTGACTAGACCCGTTCATCATATAGGCCCAAAGTAGCTAAATACAGCCAAGATGAACCTTCCGATAGGCTATCATCATTATGCGCCCCACTGACACGTGGTAATTTGTTATAGGCGTTAATGTTTTTAGAATTGTATCTTATTCTAGAAGAAACAGCATCACATTTGTTGGATAGGCCAAGTAGCCTATCAGAAAGCCTAGCACAAGTACGCATGGGTTCATCAACAAGCTCACGTGAGCACAGGACAGGTGCGTCACCTGCGCATCCTCTTCAAGTGCTCTGATGGAGCTCTCCAAAACAAATGCGGCTAATGTGTGCAATGAGAGCATAGAGCACACGACTCACGGCATGTCACACGTTCTTTGGCACTATTTGAAGTTTGTGGTAATGGCTTAAGTAACAGACAATTAGCCTAAAGATTCAGCTATGCTCTATGCTCCAAACTACAGCGATCACGGCTAGCTGGCACACGGCTACGTTACACAACTTGCTCCAGCGCTCTCACCTACCTGTGCATAAAGAGCTGTCTGCTGACAGGCTGCAGAGGAAAAAACTTTCACATCATTTAGGCAGCCTCGGGAATATTTTGTCTTGAGCCAGTAGCTCCAGCGCGGTGGCACTGCAGAGGAAAAGCTCAAATCTCTGTTTTATCCGGACGCTTTGTTTGAAAAGAACAACGACATGTTTAACTCCAGCCCCAATTTTGTATCAATTTCAGACAGACTCCAGACAGTCTCCTTACGGTTACGTGCTTGCTTGGCTTGCGCGTGCACGGCCGATGGCGCGAGAAGCAGCGAGAGTTTGTGACTGACAAAGCGCTGAGCCAATGGAGACGAAGACGGAGGCTGATCTCCATGGAGAATGGTGCAGAGGGTAACCCCCGCCCACCCTTCCTCCGCAGACGTCTATTGACGGTGCCCTGAATAAAAGCGTCTGACTTAAGCAGTTGCACTGAGATGTGGGTCACTGACTCCAAGTTATTCTCAAAAGGCAGAGACTTTGCTAGTCCAATATTTTAGTAGGTAGGTAGCCATTTTATTCTTCTTTTATTCTTCATCGTCAAGTCCAGACAAGATCTACAGCTTCTATAGAATAATGCAGGCCTGTATTATAATTTGATATAAAGATGTCTCTCAATTTGCAGATTATTTAAGTGTGGCATGATTTTTATGCAACCCTATATTTCAGTATTATTTCATATCCGTATGTCCTATCCTAGTAACTTTACTCCCTTGTGTTTATGATGAAGCCTGAAAATGACACCAAAACAAATTGTCCCTTTCAAAAGCACTCTCAAGTTACTTTATACAAGTCTAGACAATGTGTACAGAAGTGTCTGGTGTAAAGAAACCTCCATCCTCCGGCTGGAAAATAAGTCTTGTCTCTTTCAGCTTTGCACCCTTTAAATTGCATTGTTATGGAAAACCGCTGGATTTGGATAGGGCACACAATCATTGAGGTCACCATAATAGAGTGTGACAGCTTCTCCTTTCACATCTATTTGAAGGTAAAATTTAAATTCCTGGGAAAGTGATTTTTTTGTCTGCATTATATTTTAGAAACAGCTGTCATTGTCATTGCACAGACTGCAAGTAGGCCAATGGCAGAATTATATATATATATATATATATATATATATATATATATATATATATATATATATATATATATATATATATATATATATATATATATATATATAGTTTGATTATGTAGCTAATCAAATTTTCAGGTTGATAATGTATATAAATATAGGGTCTACTGTATGTTTACTATAAACAAAATTTCAGTTAGCTAATGCCTGGTAGACTTCTTCAGTCCACTTGAGTATTCAGATATTGACCTTATGGTCTGACAAAATAGCTTCTTCCTCACTGCGGGATCCTGTAATGAGCCAGTACAATGAGGCTTCAGTTGGCTGCTCACACTCTTTGGGGTCCCTTGGGGCCTTTGTTGACATTTGTCAGCCCAAAAGGAATTTGGAAACACCCAAAGTAATAAAAAAAAAAAAAAACTGAAACACCAAATACCAATGAAACAGGGATGAAAAATGAAAGAAGTAGACCGACTGACCTGAGTTTTAATTATTTCATTCATATTCCATTCATATTTATGTTATGACCAATAATCCCTATCTAAGTGTGCAGCTCTGCATAGCCTACATTTGAAATGAAAATCACAGGTCAAAAGGCTTTTGGTTAGCTTTTCTGAGCATGCAGACTGACAAGAGTAAGTCTATTGCACAATTACACCATAAAGACTAGTCTCCGTCTTTTAAAAATTAGCATCGTTGATAATGCCATAGAAATGTCCAATTCAAAACAAAATCTAAATATCTTTTAATGTCAGATGTCCTCAAAATGTTACAAATGTTTGTTTTTACCGTTAAGTTGTTTTTTTTCTCTCATTGTGGCTTCATTAGTGAATGGCTATTAGCTACTAACAGGGAGGATAAATTGTTAACCAACAATTAATTTCCACTTACACAGTTAGAAACAGCTTTTAGTAATGTGTTTAACAGTGCAATGGAGGCCACTAACCAACTATTATAGAGTAAATATGATATGCTGCTATATTCTGTCAAATAATCAAATAACAAACTGCACTAGTCATCTTATTGACATAGGCATAGTTTATTTCTGCATTTTCCAAGAAACCTTGAAAATTTATTTGGGCAAATAAGAAGCTAACTATTTGTAATGCATGTGTTTATTAGCCAGCTCTTACACTGGGAAGTGCAAATATCAAAACCAGAGTTCATGATAGTTGATATGTTTGCACAGTTCTGGATGGAGACGATGATAAAAATGACAATAATGACAGATATAGATAGGTGATAGGATGATGGCCTGGTAAGTCCACAATTATATCTCTCTGTATTAAAAACAGATGGTGACTGAATTGCCAATGTCACCAAAAAGATGTATGTGCAGTGGTCAAGAAGAAATCCAAGTAAAAATAATAGTAATAAGTCATTTATTACAGAATAGGCATCCAATGCATTTCAGCACTAACTTGTCTTTGGCCACATCCTAGTAGAGCACCTGTAAATTACTATCTTGACCCACTGATGCACAGTTTTTGCACCAATAGCTCTATGTATTTGTTACACAGAGGGATAAGTATTGGAGTGTGTAAGGAAATGAGATGAAGAATCTGCAGTACTTCCTACAGTGATAAGGTTAGTGAGAGCTGCTGTCCATGATTTGTTTTGTTTTTTTGTTTTTTTTAGTAGGCCATAAAATTTAGGTCAGTTCAGGAATGGAGGGATGCATTTGGACCCCAGGCCATAGTTTGGAAGATTTTGCTACAAAACAAATATGACAGAAATTGTAATATATAGCCATAACAATGCAATTAACCTACTACAGGCTGCAAATGAGATTATTTGTTTGAAAGTATAAAATACTCATAGAGATGAATTAGCCAAAACAATATTAAAAATCGTGGAACTGTGAAACAACTTCAGATGCAGAACCACATGCTCAAACACACTGACTGTCACAATAATTACTATAGCCTACTTATTCTTTAATAAAAACATAATTTAATTTTTGGCTATTTATTTGTTGCAGCAATAAGGTTAATTCAGAATTTACCTTTAGAGGTGTAGTATTAATGTCATTAAGTAGCTTCACTATAGGCCTAATTGTTTATTTGAACTTTTTTTTTTGTAGCAACATATTGTGTATAAAAATGTGTTAATGCGACAGGCCCACTCACTGAAGAGCTACAATACTGAATAAATGGCAGGGCCGTTTTAATGCAAAGATTTGCCTGAACTGCAGCTGAGGGTCCTATGGAGTGAAAAAGCCAAGTGATAGCTGCATCCATTCTCTCTCACAGTTTATGCTGCTGTGCGTTGTCATCATCCCTCCTGTTGATAGAAAACATCTTGATTCCAACTTCCAAAAGTCACACTTCCTCAGATTTCTTTTTGTTTGTTTCTTTGTTTTTTGTTTTTAAATAAAATCTAGTCCGTCCTTGGTAATAATCACAAATTTAGGGTGATTTAGTTTCTTAGGCTATTATCTAATCCCTAATAACATTCAATATGATTTTTTTTTTTAAATCTACAAACCAAATTACTAGCAATAAGAAAAACAAAAACAAAATGTTAATATGTAAACCCATAGTAACTTGTTTTCATTTTCATCTGAATGCCCCTTTCACAATGTTTGTTTTTGTTGTTTATCCTTAACTTTATAGACTAACTCTCAAAATGTAGCCTAGGATAGGTTATGTAGGGCAGGCTTTTGTACCAGTTCTGTTGGTAGTCTATCATATGTTAATTGTCACCTGCCCTACCTCAAATTATAGAAAGTTCATATCACGGTGTAGCCAACGAGCCAAACTACAAAAAGCACATTTAGCAGATCTCAGCATTTTGCCAACCCCCATCCGAAGATCATAATTGTGTTGAAACCTAGTGCCTGTCTACCTCGCCTTTAGTTTAGTGGTTTACTGTTACATTAATTCATCCAAAATCTTGAGCCGTGGTTTGAGAGCCAGCCACCCCAACACTCCAACCTCCTCCACGGCACAGGGTGCCTCCATGGGTGCGCTCATGGGTGCAGCAGAGCAGAGGGGGAGCTGCTTTTCCCACCCATAATGCATCAGCACAGCTCTGCCATGTTTGCGCCTCTGCTCCGTGGATGGACGTTGTTGTTATAGCGCAGAGGCAGCTATTTCGTTTGGTTGGATGCATCATGTCAGTATATTAAACGCTGAATGAACTTTCCAAATTTGTAGTCTGCTCCCAGTGAGACTTGCATCGCACCATGTCAGTCAACGACACAGGTAAGAGACTGCGCTAAGCTTTAACGCGACGGTAGTTGCGGCCAGGTTGGACTAGCGTTGATGCTAGTTCCGAGCCGCGGCTCTTCAAGGCAGTGTTAAGCAGTTGTTTTCAGAAGATAGCACATTTCTATTTCTATGTGTGCCCATTAAAGCAAGCGAGATTGCAATATGTGCATAATATGAACGCAACAGTGCGAATGTACGGTTGCGCTGCAAAGGCCTATCCGCTAATGCTAACTATGATGCTAACTAGCCAGCTGTGGTTGTGCGGATTGTGCATATTGTTCCCACCACTGAAGCCTACTTTATACTTAATACACCGTTAGTAGCTTCATAATCATCAAAACGGTGTGTTCTGAGACTGTATTGTTTGATAATATGAACATTTACCAACTTGTATTTCATTTGAAAGTCCATACTTAGTGATGGCGATGGGCTTTGTTTAATTACCTCGTGAAAGGCTAAAGATACAAGACTTCCACTTGTCACATCTGTACGCCATTGTATGTGTATACATGCTATGGTTGTGTTGACACTTGTGTTTGACACTTGTCTCCTGTTCAATAGTCTGCAGTACTTCTGTTATTGTCTCTTCTGTAGTGTCTAATGAGTTATGACATTTTTAAGATCGTTTCTATGCACTTAAAATATTTATTAAAGACGCACTGTGTAATACCTTTCTGGTGAAGGGTCCAACACTTGCTTGTCTCCAAGCAGATGTGATTGGTTTGCCGGATTTGTTCCACAGTAAATAGAGCATTAATTTTGTCTGTCTCCAGACAAGCAGGTGCTACCACAAGGCCAAGTTACAGGTCAGATCTGTGGAGAGGCACGTTAAAGTTCTGTTTTGATTTCTTTGCGTTGGAGTGGATTAATATTGTCTTAAGTGAATCCAAGCAGCCAGTTTAAATGGTTTGAAGTGGACCCTGGGGATACTAGCTTCCATTGGTTCACTTTGGAGCAGATTGGTACGGCCCACAAGTGTCTCCACTAGGGCTGAGCAATGAATCGGAAGATTGAGAGATTGTGAATCATACATATCTGATTCACAATCCAATCTGATCTGATTGTCCATGATATGGTTGGGTTTTGAACTGAGAAGCCTGTCACTAAAATCATGTGTTTTGGAGTTTGGAGGAAGACATTTCAATGTTTCATGTGTGTGTTACGTGGCATAGATTAAAACCCTATATTGTACATGTTCATGAAGTCAATACTAAGTAGATTTATATTTTTGAAAAGACGGAATAAAATGAAATTGAAAATCAAGATCAGTCAATATTTTTCCAAAAGAAAAAACAGATCTATACTGCATTTCTTTGGCTCTTCCACAATAATATGGTGTCATAAAATGGTCCCATTAAAATTTTTGAGCTTCCAAGAACTGCAGTGCAGATATGTTTTTCTTTTGTACATTTTTTGCCTTTGGATTTAGCATGCAGTTGCAACTTTTATTGGATGTACATGTCTCTATCTACTAGTTCTTTTTTTTACCCCATATTGCAGAAGCAGACCCAGGGGTGTACTAGCCCTGGGACCCAAAGTGGGCCAGCACAGTGAGGGGTTGAACAACCATCCGAGAGAGAGAATCCAGAGAATCCAAAACAAAAAATATACATTTTTTTCACCTAATGCAGACTTGATCTTGTGATAAACTGCCATATTTTGAGTGATGGCCTCTAATTTTATAGGAAAATATTTTGTTTTTACTGCATAAGGCATCTAGTGTCATCCAAAAATAATGCATTGTCTAAAGAGAACAAAATATGTTGCATAGAGATGCAGAGAAGCGAAATAAATACAGAAACGAACGACAAACAGGAAGTATTTTTTTGTTGTTTAGTAGAGCTGCAACTAATGATTCTTTTTAGTAGTCCGTAAAAGTCTAACTTTTATTATAACTATTGCATATTGAGACTTTTAAAATACATTATCAACCAAATTAAGGTTGAAATATGTGGAATGAAGGTTTCTAGATAGAATATAGCTGTGCTTCCACAGCTAATGGAGATCAAATAAATACGAAATATACCAAAAAAGTGTATTGTAATATTTATTATTTCTGACATTCAGATTCAATAATACCAATTGAAACATATCTTAAGATTGCCTGTGTCTGAGCAAACGCCTGTGGAACATTACAGTTAAAGCCATAATCACGGCGATTATGTACAATAATTGGTGTGTAATGCATTAATAGGAAGCTATTGTTTTTGTACTATAATTACTTGTGTTGTGTTGCAGTGTGGGGTGGGACTAAAGCTTATAAGGTCCCATTCCTTTTGTGGAGAGCCAAGACTAATTAGAGATTAATTAGTACTTTGCTGTTATTGAGAGATCAACATTTAAATTATTTCTCCTTTTATGTTAAGTTACATTATAAGCCAAAGGCACATGTCCAAAGTAAACTTAACTAGCTCCATGGATACAACTGAGTGATGAACCCTCACCACAAAAGTTACATAATGCACCTAACGGTGGTTAAATGTCCATTGAAAAAAAGTTTAGTTAAATTTGAAATGTCAGTCCACTTTTGTGAGGTGAAAAGCACATGTTTTTGTTTGTTTGTTTTGACAGAGTTTGACTTTGATGAGTATGACAAACCAGGTGCTGAGCGCTCACGCAGAAGAAGGGGTGAAGATGATGATATTGAAAGGTATGGCTTCAGTTACAGTACAACAAAATTATGTGGGCATGAGTCTAAAATAGAAATCATGATCTAGCACAAAGAAAATTATATACGTTGTTGGCATACTTTGCTGTGCTGAGATTTGTGGAAACACAGAATTATTATCTAGGCAAAAATAACAAGTGATTAGGACCAAACTAGGATGGGCATACATGGACAGAAAGGGATGTGACACTATCTTCTTGGTTATTTACATTATTTGTGACATGATAGGTGTTTATTATCCGCAAACTGAAAGTTTGAGAAGCACTGCTTTTCCCACAGAAATAGTCAAAGAAATTACCTATATGGTGTCAGAAGGACCATCTTGTTATGAAATTGATGCTGTGGCTTTTGAATACTGCATATCACTTAAAACTGTTTATTGTTCCATGCCTAATTAGAATATTAGTCTCTGTTATTCCCTGTCATTGTGTTGGGTGTTAAAATGTGTATTGCATAATGAACAATGGTTAGTTTACTAAAAATATGACTCTCATAATGAAGTTACTCTGTTTTAGTGATTTGGAGGAGGAATTGCTCGGGGATGATGGATGGACATCAAGTAAAAAGGTACATGTAGTGTATGTGATTTCTCCTAAACTCCAATTTTGATTGCACTGCTATTGTGGAAAGTGTGTGGAGAATGTGATGAAAGTGTGCACACACAGATTTGTGGCAGGTGGCTCCTCCACAGGGGCAAATGTTGATGTGGACCAGGAGGAAGTACGCTGGACAAAAAAAGAGCGTTGCTGACCTGCCCAGATTGTCTTCACCACATGGGAATTAGACTTCCATTGGGGTGTAGGTGCTCCCCAGCCCCCACACCATGCACTGACTGAACACAAGTTTACGAAAGGAAGAATATGAGCGTGTACTATGCAAAACTACAATATTCTTTGTAATTTTTTCAGCCATCAGAAATGTCTGATGAGGAGCTTAATGATGACCTTCTACAAAGTGATGATGAAGACCAAAATATCAGGTACAGTGTCATGATTTAAACTTGGCTTCATTTTAAGGTGATGTTTGTTTGATTTACTCTTTCATGAAGATTAACCATATAGTTATGTTCAAATCAGTGATTGAATTTGCTGCCTTTTCGAGCACCTGCAGCCAATCCTGAATTAGCGCTAGTGCAGGTTTCCATGAGTCGGGCTAGAGCCACTGAAATGTGAATGTTCATAGAGATAAGAGAATAGAAACCTAGAACTTGTGTATGTGTCCTCAAAATGCAGCTTAAGGCAACCCTAGCTAAGTTATGAGTGTGGTACCATTTTAAAAAGTAAGATCTTAGGCTACATCAAAAGGCTATAAGTAAATAATAAGTAAAGGTACAGTCATTTGAATGGTCAGAGTTTGACTGTAAATGCCCCCTGCAGCATGGGCACGTCCTATGGCCAGCAGGAGGAAGAGAACTACGCAGATGACACGGTGACCCTGGGCGCACCGGGCTATGAGGGAGAAGGAGAGTACACTGAGGACTACAGCCACGACCACAATGCAGACCAAATGGACTACACCGGAGAGCCAGTCGAGGGGGATGATGGCTACCAGGATGAAGTGTTAGACCTTGAAATCAATGAGCCTCTAGATGGGGAATTTCAAGTGAGTGCTCATCTTGGCTTTCTTGTGTTAGATGTCTGCTCCTGCACACATAAACACACACATCGTCCCCTTCCCCTTTCTGTCCATCTCCTTTGTCTCCAAAAGATAATGTCACCTCTCTTGTCTCACTGAGAGGACAGCAAGCATTGAAAATCTATTCAGTAGAAGGAGATGTAGGTTGGCATTTTGGGCTAGGGGAGGATTAGATTCATTATCACTCCCTGCCAGTTAATTTCTCCATCTTGCTGACAAAGTTTATGTTGACAGCTTGTTTGGCATAAATTGTCGCCTCCACATCGCTGTGCCTTTTGTGACCTTGGGTCTGTATCATTGGGGGAGTGGGAGCTGCTTTATGTTGGCGATGTGCTGCCAATCGAAGGAGGTTAATGTGGGGAGCTTTTATCTGCGGCTTTAGACTGGATCTGATAAAGTCTTGTGCAGGTGAAAAGATTATTGACCTTCCTGAGGACACTCCATGCAGTTTTCTAATGATTGATGTGAGTTTCCCTTTATTTGTCTCTTTCCTCTCAACCTGACCAAGTGGATCAGAGATAAGAGCAGATCCATGTGCAAATGTCTGCTACAGGCCTTTTTAGTGGGACACTGTTTGGCATCTGACAGAGATATATCGGGCTGCCTCCTTTTTTCTAAATAAAGACAAGTGTTGAATAAGGGATTGACCTTTGTGCACATTACAACAACACATTGCACTGAAGCTACAGGACAGTCTGCAGTTAAAATGTGCAAGACTTATTCGCATAAATGATTATAAGGTCAGTAGGATGACCCAGCCTTGACATTTTCTCAGTCGGGTTTTCATTTAGTACAACAGAACAGTTTAAAGGATTAGGCTGCTGTGTTCCCTGGGGACGTCCTGTCCATCCAGAGGCTTTTCTCCTCTGCTTTCATAGACAGCACTTTGGCAGGTTAATGAAGCACAGCATCAAACACTGGGCTGCGACCCTCTCTCTGACCTCAACTACGCAGCAATGTACACTTTATTATTTGTGCATCTTTCTTCATTATGTAGTTGCATTGGCAGATTTTGTATAAATTAAGATTGAATTCACAAATTTCATATTCTGTAAAATTATTTGTGAATCCCCAATTGATGTGTCTGATGTTTTTGGCATGGTGGAGTGAATTTCCACTATGGCCACTAGTGAAAGGGTGATCTGCATCGAGTTAGTCAATGATATTTTCACCATCACTGAACCGGGAAGGAGTGTTTTTATCTGCTTGCATTTCTGTATATCATGTCAAACATTTACATCTCATTGAATTTCAAATGCTGTCAGGAATAGTAATGAAGCCTTTGCTCCCACTGTTATGGTAATTTGTGTATGAGGTCTACATGGTGCCTCCCCAAAATTCTCCTTGTAACATTATAATGTTTGGTTTTTGGGATTTATACATTTATAGAAATTAAATCTACAATATTATTTTTGCAGTGTTCAAAACTATGTTGGTTCTTTCTGAATGACTTAAGGGGAAATGTATTGCACATGTACTATAGATGTCAAGATTATTCGGCTTATCAATAATTGTGATTTATAAGGTCATAGTTGTAAAGACTAAAATCTAATAATTGTGACCATTTTAGAAACAAAATTATGTAATGTCAATTCAATCTGAAACACTCAAACAGTAGACCTAAATGTGAGGGGCTTTTTATCTGGATGTTTGATTTCTTGAAGCTGGAGGAATAGTAGTGTTATATTGTCACGGTGTCTATGATTCTCTTGAAGTAGTACCAGGTCAACTATTGCCATTTGTATTAACAAGGCCTATGTGTTTTCCAATAATAATCAGTGTTATTTTTTGTATTCACTTATTAAGGATGATGAGTACACAACGTCATATAACGAAAAACCACTGGATGAGCGCCATGACCAAGGCTCAGAAGTCCCAGAAGAAGAGGAGTTTGTAGAGGATGAGGTGTCTTCCACTGCAGAGAGCTCACAGGTAATGATACTTCAAAATAAAGCAAAGATGTGCATAAGATTACCGAGAATGTTTATCTCTTTTGACTCACTTCTGACTCACTGTCAAAAGCCATTCCTAATTGTCTCTTGTGCTGAAATTAATTGTCATGCTGTCCTTAGGTTGAAAGTGAAGCTGTTCTGGAAGAAGAATCTCGAGAGGAGTCAGAAGAGGAGGATGAGGAAGATGAAGAGTCTGGGCGTCTGAGGTTCAAGTCGGAGAGAAAAGAAGGTGTGGTGGTGCGCTTAGCTGATGCTGGAAGAAAACGCAGCAACATTCCTGAAACCCTCGGTATGCATATCTTTTAAATTTCATATAATATTTTACTTTGTCTCATATTTACTCTCATGTTTCCATTACGTTTTCTTTTAGAACTGTCGGAAAAGGCCAAAGCTGATCTGAGAGAGTTTGAGGAACAAGAAGAGAAAAAAAGGCAAAACCGCTATGGCAGAGGGAGAGGAGGAAGAGGAGGCCGAGGAAGAGGGGGCATGTTGGGGTACGGTCCACAGGACATGAGGGGAAACAGAAGAAGAATGAATGAGCCCAGATATCCTTTCATGGGCAACATGAACATGCAGGTAAACTTACATTTTAACATTTGAATTGAGTTTTTATGAACTTCACTGAATAAAACAATCCTGTATAAAATAGCCTTGACTTATTAATTTCTTTCAATATATGAGTGACATTTATCATTCTCCCCATTTTTTTACTATTAGCACCAGGGATCCAGAATGCCCCCTCATCAACAGCACCACTCCCGCCCGCGAGGACCTCCTCCCTTCTCAGAGCCGGGGCGCCCGCTGGTCCAGCAGCCCCTCCAGCCGCTCATGCCTCCACACATGGCTCACCGCTCTCCACCAATGCATTCCCAAATGGAGCCACCACCTCGAATGATGAGCCCGTCTCCTCCTGGCTTTCCCCAGCACTCCCACCCACAACCTCCCCCTCCCCAGCCCAAAAACATCCACATTAACCCGCATTTTAGAGGCCCCTCGACGCCTGTGCAAGGTAGGCTCGCTTGAAAATGTCATTGTGGCATTGCATTAAAAAAATCCATGTAAAAAGAAAATTTATATTTCCTATGAATGATTGGGACTGTATTTACCAGTGTGGAATGGTCTTTCTGGCTGTTCCCCTCCCCCTCTCTCATTGCAGTGCCCTTGATGCCTCCTGCTCAGAGCCAGCCTAGACCTGCTGTAGGTCCTCCGAGGTTCCCTGTGAGTAGCAGCTGCTCCTCTACCCCCTCACCTCACTCTCGCTCCTCCTTCACACATTTAGCATCCTTTTATACAAGGGCGATATCATTGGAGCAATTAGACGGCCCACCCAAGCCAAATTCTGAAAGTACATTTCTAAACATTGATACATGTCTGGCTGCACCGCTGTAAATGTGTGATAGGGGCTTTAGGCAATATACTTGGAGGTCAGAGAAGCAGTGGCACGGCTTGGTTAACAACTTTTCATGGATGGGCTGAGGCTCAGACTATCGAGCCTGGCACATAATAGAATTGTGAAAGCAGAATATACTGGCCATAAAATTCACTTTCCACAAGTTTGTGTCCCAGAGGCGTGTAGTCTAAATGGTGAATTTAAGAAACATGAGGGTCTGTAGAGGTGGTGTGAGCTGTATGCCTTGTGCTATATTTTTCTAAGCCAAAGTTTATGAAAGAAACTGGTTAGTGGTATTTTATTTTACTTACAAAGACGTTAATAGAAGAGCCATTGTACAATAACAATCTACTAATAACTAATATGGGTATTTAGCCTCCCTTTTCTTCAAAATGATTACAATAGCCTGTAGTGACAGACCATAGAAAACAGCGTGCTCCTTTTTTCATGAAATATGCAAATTAATTGACCGTCCGTCATTATTCGGTTAAATTGTACTCTAAGGTATGTTCTAGGTAAGGTATGTTGTCCATAGCAGCAAGCCATGGTGTCTGCTTGCTATGATGATGAACAGCATAATGTTGGATTCTCCAGCTGTCAATCGTGTTTAGTGTGTGGTTGCCAAGGACACCATTTGAAATGCAGGTGACTTTCCAACCGGCAACATCCCATTTACCACTGGGCACCTGATTACTAGTGATTATCATACATTATCATCCCATCACAGTTAATTGTTAAAGGGCTGGCCTAATGGGGGGTCATAGCCTGAAGTATACTGCATAAAATTTTTGCCCGTGAAGCCTGCTTTTGAAATATTAATCTCTGTATTTTAAATAACTGAAATTACACGGTGTGACTCACATGACTATATAGCTAAATATTGACAAATTAACATTTGGATAAGATTTATTTGATCGAGGCCTAATATTCAAACACAATCTTTTTAACTGTCTCTTTTGTACCTTATTAGCGCTTTATCATTTGAATAGTGAAAAGTGCCCTTGCCCCTGTTTGAGCCTGCAGCCTGTTTATGGAGGATTAGATGGCGGATGAGCAGTGCTATTTGATAGGTATTAGACACCAGAGTCCCTTTGTGCCAACCTGTTCGTTTGACCTTTTAAAACCGAATGACAGTGGCTTAATATCAATCCTGTGTCTCTCTAAGCTCTGTTGATTAACTTTCTATTAAGCGAGTTTTGATGTGCTTCTACCTTTTCTTAACACCTCTCCACTCTAAATACCACCACGCTGCAGTGGAATAAAGATGGATTAAGGCATGATAGCATCTTAAGTAATTTACAATAGGCTTGGAGGAGACAAGAAGCCCATTTGCGGAAGTGCCACATGTTGAATAGCAGGTTAATTTTTCATCAGAGATGTTTAAAATAAAAAGGTAATGCGTATGAAGGGGATTTGAGTTCAATGAAGGATTAAGAGTTATCTGGCTTTCCTTGAAAGATGCATGCAGGCACTAGCACCCAAAGAGTAAAATGCTGTGGAAGATATGAAGCCCCTAAATCAAATATGAGATCTCCTTCTGCCTTCTCATATACCCATGCCTTGTTCGAGGCATTACTTCCAGAGTCCGTTTTACATTCTCTTCATTTCTTTTATATTATTATGCTAATGTACAACTCTGCGTCTTTTTAATGACCATTGCTCTTCTGTTGCCCACTACAATGGTTCCTGCAGTTGGCATATTTCTCTTCTTATTTTATTAATTTCTTGGAGGTTCTTTTACTCCCTGTGTGACAAATAATTCATGAATGATCAGTTTGTTTGTCTGTTTTCCCAGGGACAAGGTGATTTCCAGCAGCACACTTTTGGTGCACCCCAGCGGCCTCCTCCTCACATGGAACCCTACAGGAGCCAGCCACCTCTGGGGCCACAGGACAGAGAGCCCCTCTTTATGGGAGGCAAGTCCTGCTACATGGCTTGACAAGACGAGCAAGCCTTTCTTAGAATATTTAACTCTATTTGACATTTCCTCTGGCATTATACCTACAGGGTATGCTGCTAGCCTTCTGGTGCTGCTCTATTAGCAATTCTCATGTTAAATGCATGTGTCTATATGAGAAACTGAATAAGCCCTAAAAGTTGCATTTCAAACACTGCTTCAGATTTGTTTTGTTTTTTTTAGCTTTGTCATGTCATTTTGAAGCCCTAAAATAGTTTTAAATGGAGACATGCGTTTTGTCTTTTGCAGAACATGCAGATTCTGCACCTTTTCCGGGGCAACCCATGTTTGAGCACCACGGCCCCAGCCCTCTGATGAATGCTAACATCCACCCGCCTCAGATGCCTGGTCCAGGGCACATGAGCTTTGGCCCACCAGGACCAGCCTTTAACCAGCCAGGCCACGGCCCACTTGGACTGTTCCAGAGGGAGCCCCCTAGACCCGGCCTCCCTGCTAACCATGGACAGGGAATGATGGGCCTGAATCAAGGAGGCCCACCCAACCAACCCCGGCAATTCATGGGCCCTCGACAACCATTTGGACAGCCACGCAACCATTTTAACCTCCAAATCCCGTATAGGATGCAGGTACGACTAAGAGTAAGTGACTTTTTTAAATACACGATTGTTGTTGAATTTCCACTGTTTGCATCTGTTTGTATCAAATTGTAGAAATGGCCACAGTAGCATATCTTTTGATTTAAAACACGAATATGGCTCACATGAAAAGAGACATAGACAACAGCTCCCTCTAGTGTTTGCAAGTCCACAACTATGTTGTAGTTGATGTGAAACAATGGTTGGTTTGTGCATTTCCCTAAACAATAATTTTATTGGAAATAAACTAATTTAATCTTGTGTATATTCCATCAGCCTCCTCATCCTCAGGACTTAGCCCATCCTCCGCACGCAGCACATGCACAGCAGCACCATCATCAGCAACCTCCAAATGAGCCTCGTCCCATGATGCACTCTGGCCAGAACTCCTTCCACCCGCAGCAGGCGCATGGTAGCCCCAGGCAGTCCACTCCCCGCTCCCAGAACCCCCAGCTGCGCAATATGGCAAACAGGCAGAGAATGGTGAGTCGTTCAATTAGAAACCAATGCGTTTCTACATAAATCCATATGTGTACTAAATGTGGAGCCGCCTGTTGCTCATTAAAAACACATTAATTTAATGGTACAGTATCTTGTAAAATAACTAACTTGACTTGTGTCCTTTGTTTAGACTACCCCAACTCCTAAACAAGTGCAGACTCTACCACAGCGCAACAGCAACCTTCGAGAGGTCCCGGTGGCTCCTGGCAACGCAAACATTAACAGTACACGCCCTGCTGCAGCTGCTAATGTTAACCCCACCACCCCAGCAGCAATGGGGCTGCGCTCGGGCCAGAATTCTCACCTATCCAACAGTGGCAGAGGCCGTGGACAAGCTTCTGCCCGGGGTAGAGGCGCATCACAGCCCGGAGGTCCAGGTCGGACCCAAAATTACCAGGAATCCAACACTGAACCTGACACAGGGACACAGGTGAGCGGTTTACATCTCCTATTGCTGTTCTACCTAACTTGCATGTTAAATCAATGGAGATTTTTTTGTCCTTTTCACTCAATGACTTGCATAGTTTGAATGACCTTTTTATTATTATTTTATTATTATAAAAAAAATGTGGTGTAATTTTAGACAAACTAACCTCTTGGTTTGTTTTCTGCCACAGAACGTTGAGGAAGATGAGGAAACACGGCAGTATCGTTTGAAGATCGAGGAGCAGAAGCGCTTGCGTGAAGAGATTTTAAGGAGGAAGGAGATGAGAAGACAAATGCAAGCTGGAGTCCGAAAGAAGGAGCTACTGGACCGACTTAATTCAAATCCTCAAAGTCAGAACCAAGGGACCGCTCCTCCTCAGAATCCCCCGTCACAACCACATCCGCCTGTACAACAGACTCCTCAGCAGAGACCCATGCCACCGAGGCAACAGCCAGCCAATCAGGGAGTGCCATTCTCTTCTAACGGCTCCTCCAAAACCCCTAAGGCCAGTCCTCCTGTCCGGACACGGGGGCCTATGGTAATGGGAACAAACCAGCACCCACATACTGGCATCAGCGCAGAGCAGCCACAGACTCCTCAGGTGGCGCTGCAGCAGAAAAGGAGTGCTGCCCCTCAGAACCCAGTGAGAGCAGTCCCCTCCTCAGTGCTGCCCCCAGCCCCACGGCCAGGAGCTAAACGCACAGTGATGCAGCGCGCCACTGACGCGGCTCCTGTTCCACAGAAAGTCCGACTCATCAAACTTTCAGCAACTGTAAGCCATATTCTCTTATTGAACAAGTGCTTTTGTTTTTTCAGCCTGACATTTATTTGATCTTTTACCACTCATTTTCTCTTCATAACAAATGGCACTTTTGAAATGAGATCATTCCAAATGCCAGTCAGCCACTACCATTCCCTATTTAGTATCTATCTAAAAGATGTGTAACCTATGGGAATGACACTCTGATGTCTATGTCTTTTGGTGAAATTGATTTGTTAAGAGGATCTTGCCTTAAGCTTTGAGGACTGGTATTTAAGCCACATGCCTTATACCCTTACCAGACTGAACGGCTGTAGGCATTTTAGAAGGCCATGTGACAGTTATCTGTGAAGCAGAGGACACCTCATCACTTCTCTTAAAGGTTGATATCCTCTTTTAAGGGCAGGAGATATTGTTATACACTGTCCAGAGCACCACCATCAGACATGACATCTAGAGGTAGTTTAGACACTATTTGAAAAAAAATATTATTACTATACTAATTTGAAATTGGTGAATGAGTTTGATGGTGTTCTGAATATTCCTCCTGTCTTTCATATTATAGCGGTAATGGTCTAACTCTAGATTGTGTCAGCAGGCTTTTTAGCATACCATTTAGTAAAATACTTAAGAGTAGTTCACACTGTCTGAAAGCTATGTTGACAGGGGATTTTGTTGCCACTTTTTTTCCTCTATTGTCTTGCTGTCAATGACAAAAGGCTGACACTTTAATCTTATTTTTCTTACTCTTACTATAGATATTTAGCTTCACTTCAAAGATCCTGAAATAAGTCCAGTCCAGATAGTTTGTAATGAATCTTTTTACCCTGGGAGGAGCAAGTGTAATACCTGTTCACCGGGGTTACCATGTTGAAGGATTTGGATAGCTTAGAAGCCCTGATAAGAGGCAAATGATATTTTCAGTGTGGATAATACAAAGCAGTTCGAGACACAAAAGCTGCTGGGGGAGGAGTTGGGGGATGGGGGACACATGGAGCTGCTGTCGCTCCGGTGTAATGCAGCTTAGCATGTGATGGGCACAATCACCCTGCTGATTTCTATAGGAGGGATTAATCCATTTGCTCTCAGATGGGACAGGCCACAGATATGGCCTCCTTTCTTCCCTCTATCGATCTGTCACATCTCTCCGCAGAGTTGGGCCACAGACGACCTTCAATTTCTTCCACATGTCACAGACCAGAGCTGTGACTCTATTTGATAATGAGACCATCACCTTGTTGGGCTGATCTTTATTCTCCACACTCTGACACGTGGGAATTCAGCTTCAGCGTGCTAGATTTCAGACTGATTTGTCCATGTGATTGTCCTTTTCACTGTTGTCTGTGTAGTGGGCACGTTTTTTGGTATCTATACACACAAGTTTCACTTTTGAATGACTGGTTTTAATAATTTTTCAGGGTGAAAAAAGTTCTGCTGTCACAGGCGTCCCCATGAAGGAAGAAGGCACCCAGTCAGCGTCTCCACACAACCTAGGTGCCCAGCGAAAGGTCACAGTGGCAACGCTGCAGCAGCAGGGATCAAATGTACCACAGCAGCAGAACCGGGTATGTCCACTGTCCATGTCCACAGTCGACCAACATGAGACCAAAAGTCACATAACCCAGACTAAGCAGACCCGTGATCAATACTTCTCAAACAAAGTGAGGTCAGAGCTGCACTTTGCCTGTTACATGCTGTGATTTGATTCTGTGAATGTATGCTTTTTGCCTACTAGAAGAGGATTAAAACATCTGCCTAAAGTATAACTCAAACATGATTTGAAGCTAAAAGTAGTTGTAGTACTTTGAGGCTCTTAAATATGTGGTGAATGGGCTATTAATTTCACCTACAATCTCTGCTGAACCACAACTACCAACTCTCAGACACATGGGCGATGTGCTGTGTGTGTTACAACTGAAAAAGTTTACTGTAAAGGCACTGATTGTTCTGTAGTATTATGTTCTTAATATACAAGTATAGATTTTGTGGTGGTGCTAAAAACCTCTGCATGTTGTGCTAGAACCATTGCTCCAGCAGAGAGCAGATGTCCTGAATGAGACTTGGAGGTAATAAGACGGGACAGTAAGCCAGCTGCAGGACTATTGACAAGCTCCAAACACTGTAACACAGAGGCCTACAGCAGGTCCCTGGCCCGTGTGCACTATGTGCACCTGTCACCACCAGGCTGCTCGCTGACACTGACAGGCGCAGGCAGCTTCCATGTCTGCTCCCCGCTCCACAGCACTCACACACTCCTCCTCCTCTCCGGTACCTTCTCATCTTCGTCTCCAGCTCAAGAAGAAAGCCCTCACTCACAAGCATAAATGAAGATATGCCACATGTGTTTGACAGTGATGTGTAGTCGTCTGATGAGTCAATCATGCCAGAGTTTGACACTGACATAACAGCAGATTCACAAAGCCACTGTAAACACACTGAGGCTTGCCTCTGTCATTAACTGCTCTGGGCTCCTCTTGTGTGTGCCTTGTGCAGGTGGTGGTATCAGGCCGGGGCAGAGGTCGAGGACAGACTGGTGCGGGCCGTCCCCTCCCCACCAGACAGAGCCAAAAAGCTGCAGAGAAAGGGCCATCCACTGTGTCTATCGAGGGCCTCTCCTCCTCTACAACTGAAGTGCAGCTCAAGAATCTGCTCAAATCCATCGGTCCCATCGAGGTAAGGCCAGCCAGGCTTTACACATGCACCATAGGAAGCTGTAGTTGTATTCATTATGGGCAGGACAGTGCAATCTTCCTCTGATGTAATAGCGCCCTCTTCTGCTGATGAATGGTAGAGAAAGCAGAGGCACATGTTTACCACCCTCACTCCCTCTTGTGGATGGCAAGCAAATTGTTGATAATTTTATTTTTATATTGCAGATGTTCAAAATGATTCCCCAGCACAGAAAAGCAATTGCAAGATTTTCCAGTCCCCAGCACGCTGCCAGTTTTCAGACCAGCTTTCATAGGTAATCAATATTTCATATTCCCTTTTTTATATGAATTTTAGAATTGCTATTAATGGTGTCACTCCCCATTAGCCTGAAACACAGTTTGATTTTCTATAGTTAATTTGACATATGATGATACAATGATTGGAGGAGGTAATGATTCCAATTACCACACAGGCATATGATTGATTTGTCCCACATTGATGTGTCGCTGATCGATGGATGAGAAGCACTTTGACAAAGACCTGGCTCCACGCGCCTCCAGAAGAGCCATCCATACACAGAGAGAGAGGAGAGGGGGAGAGAGACCTGTGCTTCATTCAGCCTCTGCACAACACATGAGATACTTTGGGATAAGGAGAAACGTGTGTGTGTACATGCCTCTGAGAACCGAGTCTGTGCTCACTATAAGCACTGCTCAGAAACTGGACTGCACATCTCCTTTGTAATCGTTCATGTTTGCTTATTGCGTCGTAATGGACACTAAAAAAGGCATCATGCGGGATAATGGGTGCTCCCCCTTCACTTGGTAATAGACATGAAAACTTAACTATTGCATTGAGTTGGGCTTAGGCTAATTTATGCAGAGAGTAGGACTTGCTTCAGTTTCTCTTTTCTTAATGCTGACAGGTTTCTGACAGTAGGTGGCAGTGTCTCATCACTTGTGGGCTCTTTCATGTATAGATAGTGTGGAGTTAGTGTGTGGATGGCACCACCTAGTGGAAAATAAGTAGACTGGTTGCTGTAAAAAAAAAAAAAAGCTTAATTTGTGAAGACATTTCTGTGTTGATGATGCTTGCTTGACTGACTGACATAACGTATTATCTAAAGTACTTATTTTTGTGGGGAAGGCTGGTTTCCATGTTTTAACTGTTACAGTGGCACTATATAGGCGATGTCTGCTATTTTAGTTGGGTGTTGGATTATGGTGTCTTTACAGGAGGAGGAGTGAGTGGTTGTGTGCTTTGGCATAATTTGATTCTTTTATGGTTGGCTATTTAATAATTGCTTTTGGTTTAATAAGTGCGGGGTTCACATTGTCCAGTGGCAGTACTGGTTCTTCTACAGGAAGCCATTATTGTAAATAAGCTTTAAACTGTATGTTAGTCAGTGTTTTTTTTAGTAATTCTGCGGTTGTGTACATTGTACTTTCAAACTGAACTGTATTTTCAGCTTCCAATACTTTACAGATGTTGCTTCAGTGTTGGCACACTACAGTGCATAAAGGTTTACACACAACTCTATCAGCTGTCTTGATAAATGAAAGATGCAGATTTTTATTCTGATAAAATAGTGAAACCATTTGTTCAGGTTTATTATTACAGAGATCAGAGTCCATCTTGAAGGTCATTATTCATTGAAATTTAGGAGACTGTGGGGGCATCCATTATCCCTTTTATTAATCATGTCATAAGTAAATCAGATTACACTTAGTTTTTTGTTTTCTTTTTTGAACTGCTGTAGTATCAGGTTAACTTATGTAAAGATGTGTCCAGACATACCCAAAACAACGTTTCTGGGCCCCAATTGTTGAAATTCAAAAGTTGAAGGGAAATAAAAAGGCGGCCAATATACCGTTACTACAGGTATATGAAGCCAGTTCCATCTTGGTCAAATATGTGTGCTGTGTTGTCTTGTCAACTGCTCCTGCAGCCACCGTCACAATCTACACTTGGGGTTTCAATTGAATTCTTATGCAACCTGGTACTTGTGAAATTTTCCTATGGTTTCAACAAATCTGACAAACTTAAATTTGAACAATCTGACCAAATTTAACTGCCAATAAAAATATTATTTGGCTTCTTGAGTGAGATGCTACTTGGTTGTTCCAAAACTGGTGTTTTTCTTCCACCTTTGCCAGTGATGCCATTGTTTTGTCTTACATTGGTCAGTGTCAAATTTGGACTTATGGCCTTGTGACTTTGTAAAGATTAGCATGCACAACTCTTTTAACAGTAAAAGGTTGTAGCATTTTCCTTAGCACAGTTCAAACCTGTTTTGGAACGACTACAGCTCTAAACCCTTGATACATTTTGATACCAGACGTGTTCCTCATTGTACCTGTTCTTTTATATGTTGTACACTTTTGTTCCGACTTCTTTTGTGTTTTATTACTTTTATTTTTATTTGCTCTGGTCCTCCCACTTTTGTACTTTTGAAATATCAATATTTTAATGCTGTGCATTAATTGTTAGTGGTGGGGTATCGATAAATCCTATGGATTTAAAGGTACCAGCTATATTTCCAAATATAAGACACCTGGGGTCTCATTTTTAAAGCATGCATATGTACTAAAATGTTATGTATGTGACTTTCCGTATCAAGTTTATTGAAGTTTACGCAGAAATAGTCCATAAACTGAAGCCTGCATGTGTGGTGTTAAGAGATGGTGCAGAGAAAGATCTTAGCTCAGAGAGGTCTCAGAGTCTCATATCACTGAGCCAGTGGAAAGAAGTTTGTGTTTTGTCTGTACGTTCAATTTTAGTTAAGTTTTATAAATGAAACCCCTGGTCTTGTAATGTCAAAACAGATTCAAATTGAATCTCTATGTATCTTATACTAAGACATAATGCTCTTACTTTACACTTTAAAGCTATTTTTATTGACACTGTGCCCAAATGTGCTATATGGTGATGACTTGCGTAATATTAGCCTGCATAATTTGACCAGAATTCAACTTCTAATCAAAGTCTTTTTGTCACCAGGTCCTCGGTGTGGAAGACTGCTGCTGCAATAACCTGCTCTCATTCCCTTTAGGTCTCATGGTCCAGAGCAATTTTTGACCTTTTCTTTTGCAAGCCAAATTCATTTGCATACATGCACACATCTTAGCGTGTTACGTATATTTAATATTTGCAGATATGTAGGTGTTCTTTTACTCTTTTAGAGTGAAATAGTGACTTGGATGTATTAAGAGCATTTGATGGGCTTTAGTCCCTTCGTATAGCACTTTTGGATCAAACTATTGACTGTGTGCATGCATGTGTTTGTGTTTGGCTTATTTGTAATGAATGAAACAGAACTATGATCACTACAGGCCACATTGGACAATGGAGATTTTCTCAATCTGAATCACCTCTCAGATTATTTTTTTCTCTCTTTTTTTCTCTCTCTCTCTCTAATGAATCTAGGCATTTTGCAGCGGCGAACCTTGGAGTCTTGCAGCAGAACTTAACCCTTATTTCACTGCTCAGTTAAGAGCGCCACATTTCTTTTTGTGGGTGCTGTTTTGTTTAATCTTTGCTGCACCCTGACACTTTTGTATTAAGCAGGAGGCCTACCTGGATTTCCATTGTTTGTTAGCCCAGTGGATGGAGATGTCCAGCTCTCTAGCAACTATCGGGTCACAGGGCAGGCTGTAGCACTGGGCTTTCACTGCACCAGGGCCTTCCCTACTTCTGACTTTAAACTGGGGTTGGATTCATTCTAAACGGCATTCCTTCATCCCCTTTCTGTTTCACCAAGACATTATTTACTGCTTCAAATGACAATCCAAGTTAGACTGTAACTGAACCAACTGACAAGCTTTTCTATCATGTGGCTGTGAGAACTGTAATGTAAAAGTTTCTTTTGAAAAATGCTGGAATAATCTGAACATTTGTGGTAACGTGTACATATTCTGCAAACCAACTGTTTTTAAATGGCACGGTTTATGAAGACATGTAAGCCTGTTTCAGCACAAGAATTCATATGTGATGCAGTCATAATAAACTTGCGTATAATGTAAAGTTTTAAAAGGCTCCGTGTGATTAGTTATTGTCAAACCTATTCTTGTCTTGTGCAGTGTTGTGGAGAGACGTGGTCTCTGCCAGTCTTTGAAGTGTGCATGCTGACGTTTGTCCAACTCTCCTAGAAACAAGTAGTGTTTTCCCGAATGCCAGACGGTTCGTGTTTGCAAATGTCAACATTTGTAAAGCGGTTGTTGAGCTGCAGCAGACTGGGCCCCATGGGGATTAGCGCTGCTCTGTTTACCTGCTCGGAGGAATGCTGCGCAGCGCGGACGCTTTTGTATCTGACACAGACCCAAGGTCAGAGCGCCGCCAGAGATGGGCCGCTTTGTCCCTCCACAAGTTTCCACCTCTCAGTATCAACAACTCCACAATGTGGGCGACCTGAAGCACGGAGCAGGAATGCCTGCTCATGTTGCAACAGTGTTCACAAATGTGTTAGCGGATCGTCTCACCTCAGCAGCCTACTGATGGATGGCTCTCATCTTTCTATCATGTTCTATAGAGCTCTTATTCCAGGCAATCTCAACCAAACCTGTTAGGTCCATTTAGTGTTGTGCCATTTATTATAATTGTAGCCTAATGATTCAAGTTTCCTCCATCATAATTTTTTTTTTAAAAATCACTGTCTCTTAAACAAATCTGAGATTTAAGTTTGTCACGATGTCTACAGCAGTCATCTTGACACTGCGTCGCCATCCTGTTTCTTTCTCTCAAGTATTGCTAGTGGCCTACTTGACCACTGGATGTCGCACTTGTGCAGCGGATCTACAGATTCTCACACTTTAAATGCTGTGGAATTGTGTGGCCCTTGGTCCGTTGACTTAATGATGAGATTAGGAATAAGGTGATATGCGCACTATGAAACAAGAAGCGCATCCTATGGCTGACACGCTTGTGTTTAATTTGTCTGCAACTTAGAGGTATTTGCAGAGGGCAAACCTTGTTAAATTCGACATAGCATCTCAACATTTCACAAGCACGCAAAAGAAACTTCAAAGCGATTCTTCGGCCATTTTTAGAACATGTTCCCAATTTTTTACTCTATTTTTCATAAAGTTTTCCATTCACAAGCTCTCATGTGGCGTCGTGTTTCAAGAGAAAGCAATATAACAAATGCAAGTTTTAAGAATTTCTTTATCTCATTTTGTAATAAACATATAAATAAACTCTAGACATTTTGACACATCGCCCTGTTATGAAACTGTCTGGCTATATAGACTATCCAAACTGTGCATCTGCCGCGGTCATCTCTATAAAACTATTTCCCTATTACAAAATATGAAAAGAAAAATAATACATTTTAGTACATTTACAGGAGTTACTTAGGCTATTAATTTATTTACCCCAAAACGTATCTCTTCTGCCACTGAATTGTCAGTCAATGAGGCGAACCAAAACTGACAAAAGACGAACACAGAAGAGCAGAAGAGCAGACAATTCAGACATCAGGCAGAATATCTGCCCCTCTCTGACAAAACAAATCAATCTACTGGATTTAAATTAAAATATATTTTTTTTATATCTTACACTATTTCAGAAAACGAAATGTGATTCGGTAGCGATCTGTCAAAATCTAATTTACAATTCTGTGTATAAAAATATAATTTATGGAACCCCACCAAGTTTGTTCTCCCCAAAATATAACAGTCATTTGCACATATGGACATTACACCTGTCAAGAGTTAGCGCCTCTACTGCTTAGGTTTGCACCTTTACCTTTTTATTTCGCATTTCAGTTATGTTTTTATTTTTGCATTTAAGATATACAAAAATAGATTATGCACAATTTGCTGCTCATACTTTCTTTCTTTTCCCAGAATCCATTAGTTTGTCAGCAGCTCGTTCACATGAGAATAAATTATTCAAAGAAAACTTCTTAAGGCTCCATTCATTCTTTGATGGGGACACATGGAGAAGTCAGTGAAATAAATATCCCAACTCGGCTGGGGCCTTGTCTGTCAGTCTGTCCAATCCTCAGAGCCCGCGGCTCAGTCAACTGTGGGACACGGCCATGCCCAACGGGTGCAGCGCGTGTCCGTCCAACAGCCACGTTCCTAAGTGGAACAGAAGCTCGGAGTACCAATGCACCCCGTCTCCCTGCGCCCCACTCCGCGCGCTCCAGAGCCACGAAGACACCCAGTGCGCCATCCGGACAGGCGCCATGGCCCAGTGTGCCAGCTCGTGGTCTTGTATTACCGCGTAGCAGGACGACAACACGTGGTCCACCACCACGGTGCCCTGCATTGTCACCGGGGCGTACGAGCCCTCGTGCTCCTCAGTGTAAATCCGTTTTACACGCACGGCCTCCAGCCGCTGCCGCGTGGTGTCGAGCACAAACACACGCTGTCCAGGGCGCACGTGACTGGCGAACACTGCGCTCATGGATGAGTTGTGGCCTACGAACAGAAGATGCGCCGCCGTCAGCGTGAGCTTCTGTCCAGAGTCGGTTTCGATGACGTAGAACATCCTGCGCGTGCTTGAGTCCTGGTCTAAGAACATGATGAAGTCGGTGTACACAAGGTTTCCGCGGGAGTCTGCAGCCAGGACCCGGTCACCGGGCCGCAGCTCATGGAGCAGCCTCTCACTTCCATCCTCCAGTGTCACCGCAGAGGATCCCGGAAAACAGCCGCCGGACTTCGCTGCCACCGAGTTCTCTGTGGAGAAAGAATCACATCAGGTGTCAGCAATACACCTGCCACATGTGGCTTTCATAACTGCTTTTGGCGCATTTATTTCCATCAAACTGCTCTGCCTGGTGTGTGATTGCATTTCCTGTCTACTACCTTGGCGGACCATATGCATTTAGCATAATGATGCAAATTCCCTCAGTGCCAAATGCGTATTGGCTTGGTTCGCGCTGTCTGAGACGCACAGAGAAAGAGGGAGAGCACTGAAAGCCTGGGCTCATCTATTCTTAATTAAAAAACCCAATAAGAGCAGCCATTGTCATTCTAAATGAGCTTGTGGATCCGCGCTTCTCTTGGTAAAGAACACTTACGCCTTTCCCAGCTTCTTTGCCCATATTTACTCAGGTGCAGAAACCTCCATGTGACAATTCACACAAATAGGCTACTCACAACTACTATTTACACAGTGAAGCCACTTTTCCAAGCCTCTCGAGTTGTAGATTTGAATTTAAATGAGGGCCCGGACTCTTAAATGCGTTCTTCAGCAACATCAATGCGCGTCTGCGCGCTTTGTTGTGCCTCCTGATGACACTCGTTTTGGCCTCGGAAGCACTGTCCACATACCACTGTCTAGGTCTGCTGCTTCTAATCTGCCTGAGATTCCCGAGCATGAAACAGGCTGACAACCGCAAACCAGATTTGAGCCGGCCGATTCAACATTGTTCACTCAAATCCTTTTGGTAAAGTCGAGTGACCCCCAGTGACACAACCGCTGTGATCTCACAAAGAGTGAGTGGAATGACAAATTAGGGAATTATAGCCATATCAATTTTCAGAGAATGCTCCCACAAACCACCATCTAATTTAATCTACGTAATTTCACCAAAATTGACATTTTAGCTGTCCCAAATATTCAAATGAAGAAATTCCCAGATAGTATTTCCCCTATCACTTTTTTTTTCATCAGTGCGGTGTATTCCATAAGGAAACGGTACGGGGCGATGTAACATCATGCAATAGGCTTAGTCTCATCTCATGCACCACAGACTGTATTACTGAAACCGCATTCATATATACACGTTAGTGTAGGCTTTACAAAACAGTAATAGGCTATTTGTGCTGTTAATAAATCACAGATAACGTGTTCATGATCCCTGACATGATTATTGTTTTGTACGTAAGAGCCCTGCACCTGCTCACGCATGCCCCCAACTGTTGCCTCCATACCTGCTTTGACGGAGCAGTGGATGTGAGCTTTGGACTCGTAGTAAACCCAGTCGAAACCCGCTTCTACGGCGAGTCTGGACAGCGTGCCGTACTTGCTCTTGTCGCGGTCGGACGTAGTGATGTCCACCGCTCTGCCCTCGTAGTGAAGAGACTCTTCAAAGTGGTGTCCGTCCTCGTCCCAGCCCTCCGTAACCCGCAGCTTTACGCCGGGCCACTGGTTCATGACTGAGATGGCCAACGAGTTTAGCTTGTCCTTACATCTCTGTAAAAGGACATAGGACACGCTGATTAATGCACGGCTCTCAAGGCAAAAGTTCACAGTGCGCTTTAAATTAGGTAAATGAATGTAAGTTTCCCAAAAAGAAAATTTCACTGTTAAAATCGATGTGCACACCTGTGATAGTACATGAATGTGAAGAGACTGGCGGATCCTATCTGCTGTGAGCTTGCATTTCTCGGCAGCGTCAGAGGGCACGTCTCTCTGAAATATTGATAAGGCACTGCATTCGCTTCACTGGCCTATAACATACAGTATGGCTGCTTGCGCATGAAAAGGTGCGAGCTGTGTCCTCTCCTTCTCAACGCCACGGCGTTAAAGACTCTATGATAAATTTATGGGCTAGTATTAGGCCATGAAATGAACCGGTGCGTTTGGTTTTGTTTACTCTGAGTAAATAATTCATATGCAGATGATATGAATATCTGGTCTTAAGAGCATTCTTGCCCACAAAAATGGGGATACTTTGCCATCTCAAAGACAACTATTTTAACACTGGAGGAATATGTCCGATGAGACCTGACAAAGAGGCTTTTGAGCGCCCCACAGAGGAAAACTTTTATTCTGCGGCAAAGACGTGACGCGCCTCCATAAATCGTGTTGCTTCAAAAGCTGACGGGAAATGTCCTAGACTAGGCACAGAATGCCACTGTCCTGTGTGCATAAGAATGTCCTGGAGGCAAAATGTTTACAAACTTAACAGAATACTTCTATGGAGAAGGTACTTGTGGAGAGAGGTGAACGAAGCTGAGACCATAACTTGCCAGGTTTTAAGTGGGATAGCCGGAGTCAAGAGCCGTGGAGCTTGAACCGTTTTATTAATTCATTTGGTCGTGTGCCGCTAATCAAGCCAAATTCTGCTCAACCACCGTGAAGCGCAGCGGGATGTCCTGGCTCTGGTGGCTTTGTGCTCGGCCTAAAGTTGTTCAACAGCTACCCTGCTAATCTGTTCACAAATGAGTTGGTTAGAGGAAACACTTATCAGCTACCTGTCACTGTCAAGACAAACACGCTGCCAGCTCACACGAGTTTCACATGAGTGGGCCACATTAAAGTGACCTGCAATCCGCCACCAACCTTACAGCCCAGATTCACCCTCCAGCACACACTCTCAACGCTACTGCACGTTTTCCCAACAAGAGAAACCGTTTATATGGGACACACATTAAAAAATCTAAAAAAATAAAAATAAAGAAGAAGAAGAAGAAGAAGAAGAGGGAAAAAAGAAACAGAAAAGTTAATTGGGCATATATTCTCAAATGAACTATTTGCGCCCTCCTTATTAATCCCTAGGCTCAGTGAAAAAAATCTTATCACCCAAAAAGATAATAGGCTATAGCCTACTCGTAAATCTCTATAAGTTACAAGTTCAACAGCATAAATTACAAATAAAATGTTGCACCAAATCCGCGCGTAAAAACCGTGCGTAAAACGCTCTGCTCCATGCGTAAAGACGTGGCCGTGACTGTCCACATGTGATAATGCTTATGCAACTAACAGAAAAGTGTAGCCGTCACTCTGGTGCTAACTTAATTACTCATCATCTGATGTGTATTCTCATATTATTTCTTTGGATAGGCGCAAAATCATCAGCGTTACCGAAACTGATGGACTCCGCTGGCCAAGGGGGGCGAGGGGTCAGAAGTTCAAACTGCGTCGAGATCCCTGCAGTGAGGGTTGCCTAAAAGCCCTTTCATGTACAATCCACACTCGGCCTGGTTGCTACATCCGCGGATGCTTGATGGGAAACAAGTGCAAGTACTGCAAACGACCAAAAGGATTCAAACCGAGCGGAGCCTGCGCTGAACACTAATTTAGCAGGTGCAGATGTGAAACCAAAGGACCCATCCTCAATGTTTTTAGAATGCTGAATTCTTGTGCTCCTGCCTTAAAGGAACTGTAGTTCTCTGCCCCTATCGCTGAATGGGGAGATAGGACTCTGAGGGACGCAGACGTCGCACACACAGTGAATATTTCATCGGCGCTTGGTGCCAGGTTCAGGGTTTCCTGAGCGCACCTTTACCACCACAAAGCCATACCATACCAGCAGCATCCAGCTGAAACATTTTATTCTTACTGAGCCAATATCACCCAAGCGCGTGAATAATTCACCAACATCTGAGTGCTAAAAGTCATGCTGGAGAGACATCCTGCAGCCATCTCTCTGTGCACAACGATGCTGCCTTAAAAGCAGCTGGTATAGAATTTCACAGAAATGCCATAAGAAAAAGCATAAGAAATGGATCACACCTAGGCTTCACTAAAAGCTGCTTTAATCAATAAATGCTGCAGCGCAACACAGCAAGCAAACAGCCTCACAACGATACAAATATAGATACGCAGAGAGGCTCCATTAATATTTTAAATCTACTGTCACAACCATGAAGGCCGAGTGTCCTGACTGTCCGTGTGCACATCACTTCTCCAGCTCCATTTCTGCTCCCAGATTGAGGGGGAAAATCCTATGGTGCTTTTCAAAGGCAATGAGCACAGTTGAGCTTTAGGTGCGCACCACAGTGACAAGGAGCAGAGGGAGCGATGGGGAAGCAGTGATGTAGCCGCGTGATGCCTTACCTGGGTCATGAGCCTGTCTGCACCGGTGTTCTCTTCATCCTTGAAAATGATGTCTGTGTTATAGTTGGGAGTCAGTTCTTTAAAGCGCTCGGAGTTTCTCGTGATCTTGCCTTCGTATCTCCCGCTCGCCCCGAGGGTCTTCTCCGCCACGTTGGGGATGAACTGCTTGTAGGCGAGAGGTGTCAGCTTTTTCGGGTGTCTTCTCCTGCCGTAGCCCCTGCCGGGTCCGCATCCCATGGCAGAGGACACCAAGGACAAGCAGAAGACACCAACCAATACGAGTCTGCTCCACATAAGCATGTTTTTATAAAGATCTCAAAATAAGTCGCCGCTGCTACGTGTGCCGTGGGTATATGTGCCTCTCCCGGCTCGCGCAAATGCCCTTGTCTCCTCCTCTACTTCGCCTGCTCCTGGTCTGTACTGTGGCAGGTGCGGAAATGAACGCTTAGAAGCGACGCTAATAGAGGTGCACACATCGAATGGAGGTTTCAAAAAAGTAGTCTAGGGAAATTAAAAGCCAAGGGATCTCTGGTCGAGCTGCAGCCGCTTGTGTGAGACGACCGCTTTTAGTGCTTTGTATTATAGCACTGATCTATAGCAGGGGAGGGACTTGATTGGTTCGCTTAGACAAACCCTCCTGTTATCCCACAAAAAAAAAAAAAAAAAAAAAATCTTAAAAGATTTCTTCCACCTGAGGGTTGCAAAGGGGAGGGGCTGTTCCATGGGAAAACATCAATTATACACAGTAGATTTTTTTTCTACCGCTACCTACCCTTTTTCAGATTACACAGTAAAGTCAGGACATAGAGGAGAACAGCGCACAGCTCCATCCAAGGCGCTCAACTTAGCTAAAGTGATTCCAATCTGGGATAACGCTGCCGCTGAGGGCATTTCCCAGGAGAAGTAGACAGCTCATGATTGCGCACGCCCTGTACTGATTCTTATACATCAACGCTAGAATCCCTTTTTGTGACTGTGCATATTGAGCAGGGGAAAAGCCATAAAATGAACCATCAGATTAAAATAGACAAATAAAAAAATAAAATTAAATAAATTACACAGTGCGTACTTTTGTGCATCTAGTTTTACGCGTTCACGTTACTCCGATTACATTAAAAAAAAAACGGATGAATCTTGGTTTTTAAACATTTTTTCAACTTTACCACACTGTAATTGATACAGATGGTGCGTAATGCGTATACGTAATGAGGCACCGTAGAGCCATTTTTTTCCCCTCTTGTATTAGAACCTGTTGTTTGTGCGTAAACGGGCACTGAGTTTGTTAAAAGAGAACCCTCAGCTTTTCATAGTCGTAATAACGTAAATGCCCAGGACTGCAATGACATCTGAAGTGAGTGTGTGAACTATAAATAAATACTAACAAATTTTATTGTATTACTCTTTGAGGTCTACCACAGATATTAAAGTGACCAAAAATGGAACAATCCAAATCCGTGGAAGAGTAATAGCAATAACCACTTTGCCAATTCATGTGTTGTGTGTATAATGCAAATCATGCAAAATTAGACAACATTCCCATTACATTACATCACCTGCAACAGAAGTTGTGGCTGTACACCTATCAACAAACTAACAACTCTTTTGAATAATCATATTTCACTCACCATACACTTAAATATTTCTTTGACTGGGTCTAATTAGGTTCAACTAAGCATGGTGTTGATTGCCAACTGGCCCACTTTGTACACCCACTAAGCCTCAAACAAGAGCTTGTCTGAGATGTTTGAGAATGGCAACTTTATTTGTTGGATAACAAAGGACGTGCCGTATAATTACAGGAAGAGGGGGTGCCTGCTGACAGTGTGGTACAGGTGCACTGGAGTGAAGAAGTCTCAGCCTTTTGGTGTGGCTCTGCTCCTATTAAGGTTCACCCTGACTGACAGTTTGTGTAGTGTTCAATGTGTGGAACTACTGTAATGGGGCTGGGGAGAGCAAAGAAAAGTCAACCATATTAAATGTTTGAGGATTTGTAAAAGATATGCAAACAGTACTGAAACACTGAAAATCAGAAGATTCACCGCTAAAAGATCTAAACAAAATCCATCTTTAAGGCATAATCAAATCACATGCTACATAAAAAATCTTTGCATAAGAGAATGAAATGTAACACTGGTTATGGTTTGGATGAGGGAACATTATGAAATGGAGAATAGTTTCAAAAGTATTTCTTATAATGAAAGACCTTTTGTTGAAATCATATAGTATAGAAATATAACCATACATTTAGGTAATCCCTGCAAAACCAGTGATCAAGAAATGAAACTATTTGATAACTGAAATTTGAAACATTTTGTGCCATTGTGATAGATTTCCAAATTTTTTTGCTAAATGTCATAGAGATTCTCCAAATGTTGCTCCGACAGGGTGAGATGTCCTGTTTGGCCTTCAGGTCACATCCCTGGTTCAGGTGTCACCTCTCCCAGGTACCACGCAACACCTCCAGACCACAGCTGACCACAAAGGAGAGAGGGGTTAGCAACTGCTGTCCCCTCCACAATCCACAGTATGCAACCTAAACATCATCACAAGAGCCAACTAAATGTAGCAGGATGAAAAATGCATTGCAATAAAATGTGTGATTAATTGAAGAAGGCGTGTTGATGTGACCAGCAGGATCTGAACTTGGTTCCTCATGTGAAGTACCCAGCCATCTATCACCAGACCCGGGGCAAAGCGCGTTGGCAAACATTACACTAGATTGTTTGGTTTTGGCCTCCTTCAGTGCCAGGTGGGTGGAGATTGACACTCAAGGCAATGGAAATCACAGCAGACAGTTTACACAATTAATCAAAGTGTTGTCAAGTCACTCTAGTGTGGAATTAAATACTTACATGAGCTTATTATTAGCACAATGGATTTTTTGAACTTAACCTAGTGGTGAACATTTAGCACTAATGTAAATACTGCGTGTTAGCGATAGGCAGGAACATTTTTCACTCAAGTTTGTATATATGTAAGTATGTAAGCTCATTTGCATTTGATTATGACAATAATAATTTATTAATCTTTTCACTATTTCAAAGAATCTTGCACACTTGTCATAACTGGCCAATTAACAATCATTAAGTTTTAATAAAAGTGATTATTGAAAGTTGCTTTCGTTATGAAATTACATCCCATATTGTAGATGACAGCTATTTCCTACTACTTTGTGACTCTGATGGATGAGTCTGCACCATCAGTCCAACCTGACCACCATGGTGATGTTTTCATATATCGGAATTGTCAAAATGTCTTTATATATCAGGCAAATAGTTCATACTGATCTATTTAAGTTCAAATAGAAAAGAATAGATAAATTACACTAAAGCGATGTCTCTATATTTACACAATCATCAGAAAAAGTACAACATATAGCCATAGAAATATATTTTGTTTTAATTTTTACAAAAGAAAAACTTAATTTGTATACTTATCTTTGGATTTTAAAATATTGATATTGGTATCAGCAAATTTCAGTTATCAGCCACAACAGCAACGCAAATATTGGATATTCGTATCGGTGGAAAAAATGTACCATCTGTTGTTTTGTTTTCTATGAGTGATGTGAGTTTACTACATTTTTAAATCCACATTTACAGATCTAAATATCCAATAGTTTCCAGTTGTTTTTTTAATTTTACATAAAGCTTTTCTATTCCTGCCCCCTTTTGCATATGACGCAGCACAACAGAAGCAGATTTGATGAAATAATTCTGGAGGGATTGGGGGCATTGCACAATTCATATTCTAGTTAGCCTGTTGCATGTGATGGCTAATCCGGTGCGAGGCGTGAAAGCGGCCAGTGAGTCATCCGTTTCGTGGTCTTTTACATATCCTTTTCAAATTTAGGGACCACTAGTGCTTGCTTTTGTAAATCTCCAAAACATAAACCACTTTGTTTGAACACTGTCTGACTCCTGACCATTAAAGATATGAAATAATACTGTTTGTTGACTATCAGACTGATTCCACGCCCACGTTAGATTTCTTTATTCAGTCCTGAATCGTGCGCAGTGAGATGCAACTATAAGTGCTGGAGTTTTCCGAGCTAAGTCCCCCCAATTACTGCGTTAATGCCTCCTCCTGTCTGAAAGTTTTGTAACATTGTTAGACGGATTAGGTCTACAGAATAATCACGCACAAACATATAAGTAGTGTCAGGCTTTCTTGGTTGTTTTCCCTTGCTGCAAATAGGGTTTCCCACAAGCCATTGAGATTTTTTTTCTTACAGGTGGGGTCTGTATTGAAACTTTTATCCTGGCAAACACGTTTATAGCACGGACATGTTGCCTTCTGATCCGTGCCCAAGTGTCCCCTTTTTGTTCTTGTAATGTAGTTTGAACAACCTGTCTTTAAATGGTTATCTCAGCTGCACGCATACAAGCTTTATGCTCATACAGAATAAGACAGGACACATTCAGGTGCCCTGAGGCCCTTTTCTGTCAAGCACAATGGCAATTTCACAATACAGTATACAGTGGAATCACAGCCCTCAGCGTGCCCCGGAGTCTCTAAAGGCATTTTATTTGCACTCTTCAGCCGCTCCCAATACTTAAACATTAAACGCTGAGGCTAGACAGGCAAAACCACCGCGGAGTGCACAGGCGGTGGGAGGGGCTGAGGAGGAAGGAGGTGAATGAGTGGTGAGAGAGAAGGCTGGGTGGGTGGGGGGACAAAGATACAGGTGATTCAGAGCTGGTCACTGGGAACACCATCATAGTCTGGGTCATGGAAAAGGGATTGGTTCAGGTCAACTGACAAGCAGCATATTACAAAACACATTCATTCAGCTTTTAAATGCTTCATTATCTTTGAACAGTGAGAGCAGTGAGGTAAGGTGGCCTTCAGTGTGGAATGGTGGTGGAAGTACTAAGCTCATATAAGAAGAAAGTAGCAGCAATGATAGACTGGACTGTGAAAGCCCAACTAACAACACTGGATGTTAACCTGACTCATTAGATGTACATTTGAAAGGGCATGTACTGATTGGGATGAACTGTAATTTCTCTGCTTGCTCTGATGCTTCACCCAATTACCATGAAGTATTCATCTGACTTTTTCCCTAATCCTGATTTCAATGGGAGTCAACCTGACAGAGAATGTAAAGAACTCAAATCAAGAACCTTTTCTATAATAATCTCAATTAGAAGTGATTTTTTTCAGGCTTAGTTGAAAACCATATATATGATATACAGTCTATGGTGAAAACAAACTTTACTGTCTTGTGACCTTTTCATTTGAGACACACCAGTTTCAACAGCAGTTCAATGGTATCTGTACACAATGACTCAAAAACAGTTCATTGACTAAAATCTCACCACTGGTTGGAAACGCACTTCTTGAAGGTGAGTAATCTGCTTCAACTTGAACTCCAAAGTTTATTAAACCAAGTGGAGGGCACTGATGGTATCTGTCTAATGAGCCCTTAGTGTTCAGAGTGCATGCCATTTCACCCCGGGCAGCCAAAACGGTGCTTATAATTTTTCTAACCACGGAATAAAGACGCTGGAACACAACAAACAGTCGAGAAACTCCATCAACCCCTATGCCAGCTCCTCCAACCACCTGCATATATATGCTAATATGTTAACATTTAAGGCTAATGATACCTAACACACACCATAATCAAGTTTACTTATCTATCTAGACCAGTTCCCAAGTTTGATTGTCATGATGGCTCAGAATGTATTAAAAAATAAGTGATTACATAATTAGCCGCTGACACAATTTGCCACTCCACATAGAAAGCCTTAAATCATCCTCCGATAGCAATCAGTTCCATTGCAGGCTATCTCTTTTTTCTGCTTTATTTAAACTTACCAATCCAGGAAATTGCAGCCACTGATCAAAGTTATTGCTCAGAAGGAACAGGAAAGCCGGAGAGAAGTGACAGTAGCTCATGTGAGTTGTGGCTCTGGACGGACTCCGATCTTTGTCGGCCGATGCAAGATGGTTTTTCAAAATGAGTGAAGCAATAAATTTAATGCCCGGAACTGCAATGACCAGTGCTTATACCAGGAAGACTCAGCGGTCATTTTACCTGATGAGCTAATTGAGCAGAGCAGAACTATGAAAGGCTTAGTTCAAGTTGCTGAAGAAACTGTCAATCTGATGATTCACATGACAATCCTATCTAAATTTAGTAGCACTACTACTACTGTTGTAGAAGTTGAAAAGTAAAGACTGAAAGTAAATACCGGATGGTTGATGCCGCTGATGAAGTTAATTTTAACATCAATATGACCAGAAACTTCCAGAGATAACTGAATGGTCAGAATTGAACAAGAGCATTGAATATTCAAGTCTGACAATGCTCTAAAAGGAGTAGGAGGAGTAATTTATGGCTATAGTTATATGGGGAAGCCCAGTGAGGCTCCAGTCCCAAAAGATAGCTATGTCACAATTAGACATATTAGATTATATAGAATGCAGGAAATATATAAATGCAAGTAAAGGATACATTATCTACATCATCTTACAACTGTCAGTCAGTAAATCAGTGTCCACAAATGTTGGCTATTCACAACTGACTAAAGCAATACATTAAATAGCAGAAACAGTACACATGCCTGTCCTTAGATTTTACTACTTTAACCACTGATGCTAATTGACCCATTTGTGAGTTCCTTTCTGCATGAAGTTTGCCTGTGTGTTTCCCCAGGATGCACTAGTTTCCCCTGCCATGTGCTGTAGCCGCTGCCCTGCCATGCTCGTCTGCGTTCAGCACCAACCAATCAGTTCTAGGTGTCACCTGCTCATGCCACTACCCTGCCACATCCAGCTCTGCATCAACCGATTAGCGCACAGACGTGTTTAAAACTCTGCTCTCACTCCCCTGGTCAGCGGTTCAGCTCATGTAGCAAGTCTGCACCCCAGTGCCTGCACCTATGGTGAGGATTCATCAGTTTTCACTTTTCATTTTTCCCACCACCAGTGTCTAGGTCCCAGGGAAAGGTTCTACTTCATATGTGGCTGTACATGACCAATGCATAGCTCATCATTCTCTGTCGGAGTCTTAGCGCCAAAGCAATGTTATCAACTTCCTTTCACTGCCCTCAATGCATTTATTTAAACTTCTCTGTCTGCCCCAAATCCCACTGCATCTGAGTCTGTCTGAATGCATGTTTATACATAAAGGGCATATATGATGCGTTGGAATGAGAGCTGACTGTCTTGCAATGTGCCAACAATTTTTAAAGCACTATCAACTAGTTAAAAAGATTTATCTGTACTTTTGCCTTTGATTTGGGCTAAGTAAAAAAAAATCTATGTAGCATATTTTGATCTTTGCAGAGGACATTCTATTATCAAAATAATTGAAGACTATCCAATTTGATAATAGTGCCAACTCAAATTGTTATTTTGATTTGATTGTGGTATATTGTGCAGCTCTACCAGTCTACACACCAGCACTCTACACACCTCACCTCAGTCCCCTCCCTCCTCCCCTTGTGTCCGACAAACACTCAGCCTTCAGACTTCTTCAAAAACTTCAAATGAATCACGGCCTGATCAAACATCTTTATGGCAACTTCATAAAACAACATCATAAACAATAAGGCACTGAGCTGCTGGGCGTATTTTTATGATTTGTTTAGACATGGAGCTGTGAGTGCACTGGCAGAAGCTTCTGTTTGTGTCCCTTGTGAGAAAATGTGGGGTTTTGACCTGTGTTAAATCTCCTTTGATGTGTAATCAGAAACAGCCTTATTAAACTGACAGACAGACAGACAGACACTTCGGTAATGATGGGTGCACGTGAACTGTCGAAAGAATTCAGAAAGTAAACTTAAACTTGTATTACTCCAAATAGAATTTACAATATTTGGCATAAAAGAGAAATCACAAGACGCAAAATGCACTATGTAGATTCTCATCCATCCAGCTCTTCTGTTCAGTTTTAAGTATTATAAATGTATGTAATTTTCTCATCTGCTGTAAATATAAGTGACACTCAAGCCTCCATACTACAGCAGTAATTAAAGCTGTGCAAATCATAAATCATAAACAAATTACATATATATATGTGTGTGTGTGTGTGTATATATATATATATATATATATATATATATATATATATATATATATATATATATATATATATATATATATATATATATATATATGTGTGTGTGTGTGTGTGTGTGTGTTTTCAAAGGTCTTCGAGGTCAAGTTGTTCAGTTTTGTCAACCAAACCCCATTGACTAAACACTTTTGACAACTCAAACTTTGAGATATTGAGTGATTGCTTTAGGTGGGGTTTATAAACAGGAGTGCAGGCAGGTCTGGGCCTGTCCCTTTACCATATTTATGTCGTTATCTGAGTGTGTATACCTATGTACTGTCACACTGGGCACACGCAGACTGATTTGCGACACACTTGACGTTGACCTTATCCCCACTTCCCTGCTGTGCTGGGAAACTCCTGCTCCTTTATCTTTACAGCCTGAGAGCGGCCCTCGTCAGAAGTCAGGGCGGAGTCCTGACTGTAGCACACTGAGGATCACAGGAGGGATCAGAGAAGACTGCAGCTGTTGGACCACGGCACGAAAGCCCAGTCTACACTCTAAAGTTAGTTTCATATTTTCTACTAGCGCTATATAGGACATTTTATACACTACAGAATTGGAAGAAATTGGCAAACTTGAGTCAAATACCCAACCATAAGGCACTCAAAGTCAGTTAATAGTAATAGCTATTGATAATTGTTTAGAGCCACTCAAATTGATGTTTATGCTTTGATCTAAAGAGGGTGTTTCCCGTCTGAGATCCTGTTTTGTTTCGTCCTAACCTCATGTCACAGCACTGCTCTTAAAGGTGCACTATGCAACTTTTCTGGTTAGGGCGTCTGCCACCTGCTTTGTCTCCATGTGATGTTTTTGCTTTGCATGGAAAGTTCCACAGTACGGGATTAACCTAGCTTTGTAGCTTTGACATCACATTAAAGGCATCCAGGAGACATTGAGAGATATTAGAGTGTTGATAAAAAAGGATTACATTAATATTATGATCAGACTTGTCTTGTAAAGCAAATAAGTTGCTAAAAGAATGCATCTTGATATCATGGTACTTTCCTGTCACATTTTGTATATTTATATAATTTCTTTTCTTTTTCTTTGCTGATGTTGAACATTTTCCATTCATTTTTTGACTTCAAAAGGTCATCTGCCAGCATGTTGGGAAGGTCTTCTGCAGCCCCACATCCTGTGCTTGCGCAGTTCCCTGAAAAGTAACAGACCGGTGTGTAAAAGCTCACCCTGCCGCTACATTGTGGAGAGAGCTCAGACTAGACTGGAGCTCAGCACTCAAAAATGTGTTGAATTTACCTGTCCATGTTGTTTCTTACAGATAATATCCCTCCCAGACACTCTGGGTGACAAGCAACAGATAGGCTTTATAATATGGCTTTAATCATCTTTAGACTTGTATTGTCCGAAATTGTGGAGTGTTTGAGTTGTAATAAGGTGATAGTGATAAACAACAGGCCGCTGCAGTTAGCTGCGCTGCTCATCGACTGATGAAGTTATCTGTCCCTGTGACATTGGTCGTGACCTTTGCCATCAGAAGATCACCCCAATCCTTTGATGTCTAAGCACCTTCACTTCCTCCTCAAATACATTCAGGACAACTCATTAGAGTGAATCTTATCAAACCTTAAAGAGCAAACAAGTAATGAAATACATGTTAAATAGGTGTTTTGCCATTAATTAAGGTGCAGCCATGCTTTGTGGTTTCTTTTGTCCAATTAAGTATTTCGAGTCCATACATTTTTGTCACCACACAAAAAGGTAATAAGAATAGAGTAGTTCACTAACCAGAATACTGGCCATTCCCCAACTATCAGTGTTGTTTCGTTGTTTCCACAGCTCTCACTTTCCCTATGTGTGATTGTGATTATTGTAATTGAATTTTTTTTAAAACAAAAAACAATTGCTACAATATTCTTTAGCTCTTGATGCTCCCTGGACTATGTTAAACTCATTTTAACATTGAAAATGCATTAGAGCAGTAATATAAGCACTATAAAGGCATATAAGTGCTTGTAATTGAAGCAGATCAATTTCAGGAGGAGTTTTGCATAAAAAGACTTTTTGATAGTTCTGTCATTGTTAAAAGGGTAGTGGTTGTTAACAGAGGAGAAAGTGCTGTGGTGCTTGAAGCACTTAAAGAGCAGCAAGTGCATCATGAAAATCGAAAAAAGGGAGAAGTAAAATGAGGGTTTGATCACTGTGCTTTTGTCACAGGGAATGTACAGGCAGCCAGGACTATGCAAGAGCATCTCCTGCGGCTAGACATAATATCCTCTATGCTATCTCTTCACACATCCACACTTGTAGATAAGTGTACTACAGACAAAAAGAAAATGTATGTATATGTATATGTATATATATGTGTGTGTGTGTGTGTGTGTGTGTATATATATATATATATATATATATATATATATATATATATATATATATATATATATATATACACACACACACACACACATACATATACATACATTTTCTTACGCGATGGTAATATCAGGAAAAAGGAACATGAGAAACTAGAGAAATACCAGGGGCTCAAGGAGGAGTTGGAGAAAGCCTGGAAAGTAAAGGCATCAGTGGTGCCTGTGGTGAACACTTGGGGCCATAACCCCCAGATTGGAAGAGTGGCTACAACAGATACTGGGAAAAACAAAGGACATCTCAGTCCAGAAAAGTGCAGTACTGGGAACAGCAAAGATACTGCGCAGAACTCTCAAGCTCCCAGGCCTCTAGTAGAGGACAGCCTTACAGTTCACGGGGCTACACAGTAGATTTTCATTTTTTGCCTAAATGGCTACATGGCGGTGGTGCATTCTATGTGTATCACCAATTAAGAAAAAAAAAATTTAGTGGAGCAGTGAGTGTACAACGGGGATCCGGATTAACAGGAAGCAATGGTGTATTGATTTCAGGAAAATAAACATCACACAAACATGCATAAATCACTCTAAATACAACTATGTGTCAGTGAATGAGAAATGAAAACATGGTTAAAAGCTATTACGAGCCAAGTGCAGCATGTCTTCTTTACAAATTGCAGGCAGTTCAAAAATATACATTTATGAGTTCACAAACATTTCCATATCAGTAAATTGACCTATGGTGTAAGCAGAGTTTTAGTTTTGTTGACAGAAATGACATATGCAAAATTATATATTTACATGAATATTTCTCAACATATACTTGTTTTATACTTGTTTAAGTCTACAGTCTAACTATATTACATATGTGACAACATTATACAATTTAATGGATAATGGAAGACAATGTTTCTTCTAGGAGAACAAACAAAACATGTGCATTCTTTTTTTACCTGGACATTCATATGCATCAAATCATACGCATATTTGTTATGATGTAGAAATCTAAGTGGACTTGCAGAGCAGGAACCAACAGATGGTTTTGGGGGCCAACAGGGGGAGCTGGGGCCTAATCCACTGTTGCTACTATCCCACCTCTCCCACTGGACAGGCTGACGACTCGAACTCACTGACTCTGAGGTTGAAACTGGGTTAAACGGCCCTTGTGCAATCAATCTTGTGTTGTATGGGCTGCAGACACCGTGGCCATCGTGTCACTGCTGTTTAATCAGGCCTTGATTGGAACCCCTCGAAGACACAGCCGTAAATCAATCAGACGTGGAGAGCTGCCACAAGGGTTCTCTGCCACTTTAGCTGCTGCTTTTCTTACATGTTGTGTTAAAATGCCCATTTCTAAAAGTCTTCCTCATCCCATTGTGTTTTTCAGGTGGTAATTATCATTCAGCTGCTGCCATGCACTTGCTGTGGTGAATTATGATAAAGTGTTGTGGACAATTATTCTGCACCCGGCGACTGACCTCCTCTCCTCCTCTATAGCTCCTGAGCTGCCGTTACCAATGGAAACAGCGCAAGGCTAACATTTACCTTCACTCTTTTGTGCTTCGTATTGCAGCAAAAATAGACCAACAAAGCACAGCAAAAGACAGAGACTGAACTTTCCCAACTACTATAATGTACCTGCCTCTGACAGAGATAAATTAGTCAAAGAAAAGAGAGGGGTATGCTTCAACAGCGGCCGACCCTCCGACACCAATTAGCAGATTGATTACCCGACTGAGAGGAGCGGACGCTTGTCAATCAGCGCCGCACAAGGGGAGCGACAGGAAGGAGCTGCCGTGGATGTACCTGGAATGTTAAAGGAACAAGAGGCTGCTGCAGGGATGCCATACAGAGGCACTGATCCATACGCACACTGCTCCGGCACACTACAACAGCAAAGGCGCAAACACTACTTCGGCACAAAGGGTTTGAATACCTCCACGCAGGCTGCAGACTCAAATACCTGTATGACTGCAGTTCAAAGCCATGCCACAATGACGGCTGAGCTTCCTGTACTGTACCTGTATCACAGAGGATTAGAGTCTGTAAGTCCATATGCGGAGCTCACGCACACATGCACAGGGAGGCGTTATCCATCACCTGCTTCTGTCCTCTGGATGGTGACAGTGCCGTTTGCCTTCATTTAGCAAGGACACACTAACAAGGACACAAAGTAAATAAACGCCCGCCGCTAAATTTAGTGCTGCCTGACAGATGCAAAGGCCCGAACAAGAGAGTTTCAGTAGGAATGAGAGACAAAAGTCATTGTAGATTCTTTACTCTGGGTTTTTGCTAAACACTTTGTTATTATTTAAAGAAAAGAAAGATAAGGACACAGTTTGATTTGGTTGTGGGAGGAGAGACCATTAGCTCCTGGTTCTGCCTCCTGTAGAAAATATGGTCCACAGCCTTTCTTAAAAGGATGAGACGATGACATCACTTACTTTATTCACAAAACCCATGACTCGAAAGAATAAAAGAAGGAGTAGAAACAAAAACCAATTTGTTAGATTAAACATATCTCATGCGGCTGTGATTTAGAAGGTCTGCTGACCGCAGTTGCGCAAGGTTTTACCTCCTTAGACACAGTATTCTGTCAATCTGGCCCAGCCAGAATTTCTAATTATAGGCTGCAGACGCAAGAAGGTCAAAAGCTTATTAAAAGTGAAGATTAAAATTCCCATTGCATATTATAAGCTACCTCGTCCCTTGACTGGCAATTATTTGCTAACTCATGCCTGTAGAGTGAGCAGTAAATCTCAGGATGAACCTGTTACATCCAGCACATGTGTGGGGTCTGGCTTTATGAATGATCATGGGGGAAGTTATTTGACCTCTTCCCTCTGCACTTCTTCTCTATGCATTACTCCTCTCAACAATTTACAGTGTGCTCAATGACACCTGGCTTCTTGTCTTGGCTTCATCATCACTGTATCTTATATTACACCATACGTCTGGATTTAGACTTGTTATTGTTAAAGAAGACATTTGTCTGCTATAGTCATAATAGACACCCATGGATCATTATGTTTCCATAATTTAGACACTTAAAATGAAAATGATAATTTTGGAGTAAGGGCGTCTTGAATGCAGGAGAATAAAAATAAACATGGATTAATCATTCTCAATACAACTTCAAGTGAGGAATTTAGAAGGGAAACAATTATAACATGCTTACAAATTGATGTCTCCTTTAAATCACTTTGTTTTAACCATGTTTTAACAAAAACATGTTGGGATCCCATAAGATACAGCTAAAGTTGGTGTTTATGTGTCAGTGAAGAGTTGGTGTGGCACACAGGGAATGCATACATGTTGACAAGACTTCTAAACTATTTGCTTGTAGCTTGCCTGAAAGTCTAGCCCTGGAGTAGCATGTTTTTGTAGCAGGGCAGCAGCCTCATCATGTCAACCAGGGTCATCACAATAAACATCTTTTACAGCTTCTTTCGCAGAACGACTTCTTTACTCACCTTCTTAAAAAGCCCCCAAAAGATGTGCGGACAGACGACTCAGTGGAGCAGCTAAGCTGTTGCTAGCAGACATGCTCTGTTATGAACCAAGGCCATTTCATTCAACAGGACTCATCAAATGAGCAAAGAAACTCCTCTTTCTTTCTTTTTCTGCACAACAAGCAATGTCCAAATAAATCAGCTTCCAATACAGTATCTCATCTTTAGGGGTAATAATGGCATTGTCAGAGAGCACACACCTTAAAGAAGAAGGTAGTGGGTGGCACGATGGCTGAGAAAATCATACAAATCATATCTCATACCAAGAAAGTTGACTCCTGAGCTATCCTTATGTAATAATAGTGGTACATATGATGTTGTGTCCCTAGGTAAGACACTCCCATTGCCCACTCTAGTCACAGTAATATGGAACGAAGTGGCATCAAGCCTTGTTTCCATTGGTTTACTTTGGAAGTGACCCATACCGGCCCGTTTGGGTCCAAAGCACACCCTGGGGATACTAGTTCCCAGAGGGGTCTAGATAGCATCGGCCTGGATCACTTTAGCTATAAAGATGAGCTAATCAGAAAAGCAAGATGATAGGACAAGACAGAACGCAGGTGAAAAAACAGTCACCTCTCACCAAATGCTGACTTTAGCTTGTCGTCAACTGCTGTATTTCCAGGGATGGACACTTATATGTTGAGCCGGTATACTTTGCACACAGCTGTTTCTTGTTTATGCATGCATAACACTCGTGTCAAGAAAATAGTATAATGCATTAAGTAACCAATTTAGTGTCATCTGCCATTTTACTGTGTGACTACCTTGATCAGGCAACTTTGTACAAAAAAGGAAACATTACATGATGATAATAAAAGCTCTAAAAAGTAAAATGAAGAAAAAACTGTGTGAAAGAGCACAGAGCGTAGTTATTATGAGTTTGGGCTGAAGACTGCTCAGGACCAGGATCTCAGCTCTGACTGGATTTAATTGCTAGGTGGGTTGTGTGTGTGAGGAGGGGGTGGGAGTAAATATGATAGCATTGACTCCTCACATGTGGTTTCCCAATATCAGGTCATCTTCTCTGCATCTGCCCATCATAAAGGCAGCTGCACAGGAATGAAGTATTAATTATGGCTGTGGTTGATGCTGTCTGGGGCTATAAGTGCGTGGCTGCTCATTTTAAGTTTTGCCCCTCGTAATTTTTGTATGTTTGAGCTGAGAAACAGGACTGGGCTTGTTTTTGGTCTACGCCCACAGTCTAAGGAACCTAAAAGCCATCTATATTCATACTTTTAACAATAACCTCCTCTGTGGCCCAGACCAGCTAAGTCATACCTTCAGACAAACTTATTATTGGTGACCCCTGTCTCTCAGCCAGCAATCCTTCTGTTTGGATGATGCTAGCAATGAAGAATAGCCAGACACTTCCCCAAATCCCTTCATAGTTGGTTAATATGTGTAGGATCTTGGAATAATAGTCACTTGATATTTTGTGGCTGTCCACATTGCATCATTCATGGCACCTGCAGAGCAGCCCTCCTCTCAAAGTTCATACGTGTCCATTATGTTAATTTCAAAACCTTTTTATTCCAAGCTGCAGCTTCTCATCAGCTAGAGTTACTAGACATTGGTGAGCCTTGTTTGGATTTTTTTTTATTTAAATGTGTGTGTGATGTGTGCTTCCATGGAGCAGAGGAGCTTTAATGCACAGGTATCAGGAGGAATTACAGGAGGGCTGCTGCACACCGTCAGCCACACTTTCTTGTGGCACACTAAGTAGAGCTGGCTGCTGTCACAGATGAAGGGCCATAGCACATACATACACCATCATGTTCCTGCTCCAACCTTTGAACACAGGATGTGTTTCCAAGTCAAGTAATTAACTCAAAGCACGACCATTTTTCGTCTGCACTCTGTCAGGGTAGTCGGAAAATGTTATCAAATAATGAGAATGAAAGATCAATACTTTGCAATTTCCCGATCCCTGCTGCATTATTCTAAATGCATGAGTCAGTTCCAGCGATGAGGCCACTTCAAGTAAACTTTTAGTTCAAGCCAAGTTCTGAACGCATTTGCCTCCACTCATAATTCAGAAGTTTAATGTATCGCCTTGCTTTCTGACTGGACACATCATGGAGATTATATATTGCTTAAAACCAGCAACCGGCAAAACCTGTAAGCATTTTTTCAAATTGTATTAATTTTGTTATACTAGTGTTTTATGATTCGTTATAAACACCTCATAAAACATCCAAATCTGATGTTGCAATATAAATATTTACAAGATTTATACAAGAAAGGTTTAGGACACAAATGATAGTGTCTCATTTAATTTTAAAGTATGCAAATTTGTGGGTGATTATCTGAATATGCCTTATAGATACATGTTTTTTAATTGATAACATATGGAAAATTATGCATGTTGACAAAGTTATTTGTGATCAACTCATTAATATTCTGGCCTCCGTGCATGCACTCAATTCACTGGATCAATAGTCTTGTTTCTATGTCCTCAGTTGGTTAAACTGAACTGGTCAATAACCAGTGTAATTTGAAGAAAATCAGTTGGGATTACTTGCTAAAGTATTTTTATCTGTTTGTCCTTTATGTTAATAAATTAACACAAGTTAATTAATTTATTAATTTGATGTGAAATGACCTTTATAGTACAAGCTAAGTACATTTAAAAGCCTAGAATAAAAAGATGCCTGAGCTGTCTGAGTTAGTAATTTGTCACTCGTCAGCTGAGTGATTGTTTAAAGTGCTTCTTTGCGGTGCCGTTGCTGTAGCGATCCCTTGCAGAGATTTGTTGCTGCTGCAACGATGCCTTCAGTGCCACTGGTGCATCTCTGCGTCGCTGGCAGCCAAATCAGTGATGTAATGCTCATCCAAAAAGCCAGACATAAGATATTACATCATCCTGGTAGCGCACACAGAGTCATCTAGTACACACACATTTGGGATAATTAAGCTTTCGCTGCTCATTGTTGACATTCATCATCTTTTCACAACTTTTGAATGTGAAGCTAATTTGGCAACGATGGCGCCTTTTTATCATTTAGCAGATGCTTTTCAATCATGTTTAATGCCATGGGGGTGCGCGGGTGTCACAGGATAGTCTAGAGGAGTTTGGTAAGTTGGTGATTTCAGGGGGGCAAATGAGGATGCATTGAATTTGTCTACTCTTAGGGTGAACTTTGACGAAACCAGGGCGCAGGAAGAAGCAATTACATCCCAAGGCAGCTTTAGAGGGCAACGTCTTATCAGACTTTTCCATATCAACATTGGTGAGAGGCAAATAAGCTGCAACTTCAGTCAATTACTGGGACTCAATACAAAGGTGTGGTCACTCACTATCTTGATGCACTAGTGTGCAATAACAACGCACAATATTTGACTCAAATTGAAGCCACTGTATCCATATTCACTACAACTGATTTTCTTTGTACGATACTATTGTTTCTGAACAAAGCACATATATCATGGTCTAAAATGGCCATAATGGTTTGTCAAACCCTGATCCCGTCAGATCTCAGAAGCCAAGCAAGGCCAGGCCTGGTTACTACATTGATGGGAGCCTGCTGGGAAAATCAGGTGGTACAGTTGCAAAAACTGTCATTTTGTCTGTCTTAGGCAAGGCACTTCATCCACATTACCTAGTATGAAAATGGTGTGTGCGTGAGTGATGGTGGTGGTCGGAGAGGCCGATGGCACAGATTGGCAGCCACGCTTCCATCTGTGTGCCCCAGGGAAGCTGTGGCTACAGTAGTAGCTTGACATTACTGGGTATGGAGTGAATGAATAATGCTCTGTAAAATGTCTTTGTGACATATACCTGTGAAAAGTGCTTGCTACTTGCTAAAATACAAATGTTACTTTGATAGTGTGCTATCAATGTATCTCTAGTAAAAATAACATTTCAAAAAATGTATTTTTCATCTTTAATTACTATGGCAACTGTGCAAATTTTTCTTCATTCTGAAACCCCTGAATTGGGTTATTAAATAAGTGCAATAAATTAAAGCAGAACCTCTCTTGCATGTAAACTCTGGCAAAGCTGATAGGACAATTTCTTAAGCATTATTTGAATTAGTATTTTTTCAGTTTCTGCATGTTGAATTGCTAATTGCTTTTACTTTGTCTCATTTTATTCTCATAATCTGCTGCAGTGCCAATAAAAGTGCTCAGCATGTTTGCACATGTTCCCTTGCAGCATTGACAGACATAAACACTACTTATGACACGTGTAGATCATTTTAAATGCTGGCAGGCTGATCAAATGTCAAAGAGTTTTGTGATACGCTAAGGCTATAATTATCAGCTGACAGCAAACAACACTAGATCGTATAGATAAAATATTCTTCCAATTAAATGTAAGGTTTTCCATTTTCTTATCACTTTGGGATTGGTAATGAGACGGATATGAAGCTCCCAGGCCTGACATATGAGATGTGATTACACAAGTGATAAGAATGAAAATGCAGAACAGTAAATATACTTGTACTGCTTACAAGTCTGCAAGAGTACCATAGCCTTTAGTACACAGCTGGAACATTATTTTACAACAGGCCTTTTGTAGAAAAGAAGGAAATGTAATAAGCAGCATCTTTTCAATATCCTGATGTACTTTATGTAATTTATAGCACTTCAATTACATATGGAATATATTATTCATTGATTATTTATTTCTTATTCATCAAAATTATCTGAATATGTTTTTTTTTTTTACTCAATAACTGTGACATAAAAGAAAACATCAGCATCAACAGCTCTTGTTCTATTATATTTCAGATTAGACCTCTTCCAGCTGCTATGGAATATTCTTAATAGTTACTATACATAAATAGATTGTCCTAAACTTTAACCCTGTCATTAAAACACTAGTTTTGATATTGGTGCCTCTCCAGTTCACTGAAACTGGGCTTACAAAGTGGCGTAACAATTTTAAAGTAAGGCTAAATTTCTGCTTCACCCTGCATCTATGCCATGCAGTACACTCAGATTATGAAAAGGGTTACCTGTTTGTGGCATGCCTATGGCTGGGGTCACACTGTCACAGAGGCTTCTGTCTTTCTTTGCAATTTGTTGCCAGATGTGGATCCTAGTGCTGCTGAAGCTGACTGAAATCATTGCGTATGCAGCAAACAGTAATGATGACAACTCTGACTGGACAGAGAGCATGGTGGCACAAAGGAAGAAACTTTTTATTTGTTTCTAAAGTTAGCCTTGTCAACTGTTTACTAATGTAATGTAAGTTGTGGCCATATCATGTGTACAGTGTGTGAGCAGGTCAGCTGTATCCAACCATCAGTCTATCCCATGTGTGCACCTCCATCGTGAGCTTGGCTTGTCCTCGTATGAGGTTAACTTAATGCTAGGCTGTTGACACTGTCTTTAAATGTTATTTTTTTCTCACTTTTGGTAAAAATGCGACAATCCCAGGGCTCATCACAGAACCCTAACATCAGCACTCATATCATGTTCAAAGTCTTCTAAATGATAGTGTTGTATTGGAAGGAGCTACCTGCTGATTCACTGTCTGTCTGCCAGAGTGTCTAAACAGGAAGATGTGCCTAATAATGCGCTCTTTCCCACCAGAACAATTTCATAAGTGCATTGTTTTGACGTGTGGACTTCCTTAGATAACCCGGGTGTCATTGCGGAGTGAGAGTTTTGTTGCCTCTCACAATTATCATCATTACTTTAGCTCAATACCCTGTAATAGTATTTCTTCTCAGCCTGTGAAAATTACAGGCTGGAGTGGTGGCGCACAGTTTTATGAAGTTTAAGTGCTGATATTGATGGAGGGCTAATGGTAGTCCTTGGCCCGCAGTGTAAATAGTATCTAAGGTGATTACGCTTTTATCACGTGCAAAACACTGAGAGGAACATGTGAGCAATCCGGCAGGTGTGGATGCAAGATGAATGAATTTTGTGGATGTAGCAACAGTTGAATGCAGACTTTAATCAAATGATATAAAATTCAACAAGTAAAATTGAATAATAAGCATTAGCACAAAACAATTATGAATAATAAAGAGAATTTTGACAATTGTTATTATTTCATTAGTCTAATATTACCAAATTATCTAACACATATCGTTCATGAAAATATTTATAGAAATGCTGGAGAAATTGTATTTGACAAGTATTATGTAACTCAATAAATTTATAGTAAGCCTCATTTATATTATAATAAACAAAAGCATTCAGCCGTACTTTGAACATATTATATTTTCAACATTTTTCATGCTAACTGTTGACACCAGGCTGGCTGCACAACCCATCTAAACATATCACTTTTGGGTGCCTCTAGTCAGACATCATGTACTCTATACAAAGTTTAGATTGACAGGGGTTATGGGGTCCAGACCACTTGTAGCCCACTTTACTCTAATGCTTTAATGGATTACTTTGATAGTGGCACTGTGGTTAGCATGCTCGCCTCAATATGTCCTGGGGCCTTTCTGAGTGGAGATTGCTTGTTCTCCCTGAGTCTGTGTCGGTTTCCGTCACTTCTCCATTTTCCCCTAACACTACAATATATGCTGGTCAGTACCAGGGGCACAGTGGTGTACAACTTGCACATATGACAACAAATTTGATCTTAATAACTTAATAAGAGCATGATGTTGTCATAATTTCTGTTTAAAGTGAGTCATATATTGCCAGTGTCAGTGACAAACATGAGGACCTTCCAAAATGGCAGTTTTCAGGAAGTTTGTAGCTTGTCATGCAGCGACCAAATCAAATCAAAGTCAAGTGTAGGCCTACACACATGCTCTGCTGCTGAGTGGGAGATTTCCCGATCTGGCTCTGTTCCATGTCTTCTGTGACGACAACACAATGTAAAACGAACTTCTTCTTTGATCAATCTTTATGGCAGCTCTTCTGTTCATTGCAAAGAGGCTGTTAAATTGTTTTGCTAAATTTATATTTGTGGTTTCTTGTTACGCACATCCTTCTGAAAGGCATCCTTGACACCCATGTCTCAGGGTTACGATTTCTGATTTTCTCTGCAACTTGCCGCCCCTCCCTTGTTGAACCTGTGGCTGATATCTTTCAATCACAAGCTCTCCTGTCCTTGCAATCACAGTGTCATTGTTCGTTTCATGTTGTGGAAAGCCCTTTTGACAGAGCCTTGTGATGAATCACCTAGCTAAGGCGTTTGGAAAGGGAGCCTCAGATCCCATCGCCCTCTTTTTCATAGCAAGAAAAAAACATTCAATTCATTTCTTTGGTTCTTTCATGTGCCTCCCGCCACAGTTTTTTGAAAAAGTTATTCACAGCAAACCCTCATTTTTTTCTCCTTCTTTTTGCGGGGCTCCACAAAGCAAATATCTGCTGGGTTTAGTTCATAAAGGAAATGCTTTTACTTGCTTTAGGTGCTGACGGCAAAGCATACTCTGTTATGTCGGAGGCTTAAAAAAACAAAACTTTGCAGCCTAAGTCCCAGTCACCAAATTAAGTGGCAGAAGTTCTTCCCATGTGGAAAAACGAATCCCCTCACCACCCTTTTGTTCTGTAAAACTAAGCAATGCAGAGAAACTCATATTTTCTCTTATATCAACTTGTAAAAATAGCCCAACAAATATAAACTTGCAGCAGAAGCTTGTGAGCATACAAGCCATATAAAGATGGATTTTGTCAAAAGGCTCAGAGAAGATCACAGGAGCGAAGGACTGTTGCAGAGTGACACTATTCAGCTTGTGATATACATAGAACACCTGTTATTTCACACAGCACAATGCAGGTTTACTACTGATACAATGTTATTATTTTTAGGGCTGATTGATTATGGCAACAATTACAGTCAGGATTATTTGGCTTATACTTTAAACTGCTAACAATTAGTCAAACTAAATATATTTTATAAGTAATGTTTTTAGAAAAGTGTTTTCACTCCAGGTTTTAAGGAACAGAACAAGCATGACCATCATTCACCATCATATCTTGTGCAGTATATATCAATGGATGATATAGCATTGGAAAGTCATTAGTGCAGACTGTCGTCTGTAAAGGAAGAGTGTTTTTTTTTCATTCCTAATATATTTCCTTCTTCAGACTGTACAGTATTTTTCCTCTAAATATCATCAAACCTTGGGTTTGACTACAGGTGTTGTTTTGTCGTGTTGGTGACCGTGTTGTCTAAGTAAGTTTTTTTTAATCCAGGGACGGCTCAATTAATAAGATTATTATTAAGATAATATTATATTAAGTAAAAGTAACACTGACGAAAGGATCTGACTAAATGCACTACAGAGATGTTTATTATTATACAGTATATTGGCATAAATATAGTATATAATATGTCATTATGTTATGATTATGTAAAATTGTGCAATGTTACAGATACAGATGGAGTATAGATTTTCTTTTACTACTTCCTTTAGTATTTATGACAGCTGACTGCAGATGTACTATTACATGCTGCTTTCACATGTTTGCAAAGAAAGCAATCAATTTAAATATACAGACCAAGTTACAGTGGAAAAAAGTAAAGCAATATTGTCACCAAAACAAAGCAAACTTAAAGGTAAGAAAACCTTGTTTTAGGTGTACTTAATACATTCAACAGTTACGGAGGTGGCTAATAGCTGTCATGCATGTTATTGTCAAAGTGGGTTTATAGATCCAGACATTTAGTACATGTGGCAGCTGCACTCTTCCCAGAGCTGCAGATGCAGACATAACAAGCTTCCTGAGTGATGGGATACAACTTTTGGACCAGCCTCTGCCTTACTGACAGAGCTTAACCTAAAACAAACACTACAAACTTCAATGACACACAGCTCGAACTAAATCAATACAGCTATATTTATACATCTAAATCATCTTTGAGCTAAACAGGGCTTCTATGAGTCATAATAAGCTGAAGTGTAACATAATGAGTTTATGGAAAAAAGGTGTGTCAATACTACTGCTGCAAAATATATGACATCCAAACATTTATTAAGCAAATACAGCGTGAATAGTTTTCCAATGTAGGAAGTTTTCTTAAGAGTGTATTCAAAAACACGACTTTGAAAAGATTCTTCCTATTCCTCAGTCTTCAATACTAGACATGTTCCAACACTTCAATGCCAGCGCTGCTATTTTGTCACATTATTTTTTGTTCAAACTTCTTTCACTGCTATATTGAATAGGCCAATCTGCACAATTAAAGCATACACAAGGTTGCCTGTATGTGAATTTAAGGGAAAACTTGGACAAACCCTAAGCTGTCTGTATAGTGGGGAGGCCTGACACCTGGGCAAACACTGCGCTCGATCATCTGTCATCAGCTATGGAAAGCAGCACCAACCCGCTTGCTTTTGTCAGTGTGCACAAAAGAAAAATGCCTCAAATTAATTTAGCACTCTGCATTCATCTTCTAGGGGAGGCTTAAGACCTCATCTAAGCTTGCGAAACAGCAAGGGGCTCACAAGGCTTGGTATAAGAATTTTGGCTAGTCCATGATGCCAAATACAGCTAAGACGTGACATGTTGACTGTGTTGTGAAGTGTGTGTATCCTGTTAATTCAGACAGTGGTAATACCTAGGATCTACAGCACCCTCACATCTGATCTCTTTTACTCAGCCGTCCCTCTGCAGCACCAGCCCACTTGAAGATGTACGAGATAATTGTGGCCGACATCAAAAAGACCAATGCCACACGAGCAACGATGGTGCGCTATGATGACATGTTGGGTTTGAGGTGGTCGTCTCAGTGACGCATAGTTCAGGCATGGCGTCAGTACTCACACAATGTAGAAGGTAGCTTATTCTGATGAGAATGTTACTTTTCCCAGAAAAGATCAAAATAGTCCCTGCTTAGACTGCTGCCCCTGCGACCCGGCCCCAGATAAGCGGAAGAAAATGGATGGATGGAGATCAAAATAGTTGCAAAAATTTTGAAAATGACATCTTAAAAATACATCACCATACAAACAATAGCTATAGCTATATGGTAGGTCTAATAACAAATTAGACTATTGTTTAAATGGTAAATGTAATTAATTTGTAGATCACAATGCAATAAATATCACACTGCCAACCCAATGTGATATTTTACAGGTCTAGTAGTAAACAGCTCTATACTGGTTTTACTCACACACTGGTTCTCTTATTGGCAGCACCCTGAGCCCAGGTATTGGTCTTGTTCAGTGCCTGCAGTGCAGATATATTGCAGGTATGACTGCTATAGATTGGCAACGCACAAAGGAAATAACATGAATGCCATTTCCATGGTAACACCCTGTGGCGTGGTGCAATCAGTGCAGTCTAGTACTGCAGTCACAGTATTCAGACGAGACCTTGAGAATAAGAGTGAAGGAGACCAGCTCACACCACAGAAACTCATCTTTCATCTAAATCACCAAGATACATGTGCAGTGTGACAGAGGCGTTTGGCTGGAAAGGAGGCCATGCTACTGCGCCACATCCAGGTCACCTCATTCCTCCTGTTATCTTTCCCATATCCATCCACTCACAAAGCAGAATGTTGTGTCATCTGACAGACGCTACAGACAGCCTCTGCAAAAATGGCCTTTGCAAAAACTGTAAGACCAGGTACAACTTACAATGTATATTATTACATCTGCTAACATCACAACATCAAAGGGTAGGTGCAAAATGCAAAGTTATAGATATTCTTTAAGCCAAAAATGTAATTCAGCTAATGTTCATGTCACTTTGGAACTTTAAGTTTTTTATTTAAGGTTTTTCACAGTTTGTCTCTCTACATACTGTGCAAAACCAGCTGACAAAGATAGGTCTGTGTTTTTGCTTGAAAATAATGCTCTTGTGCAGTAGTTATACTGAATAGTTTCAATCAAGCTAATTTACTTCCTAACCACTAAATCTACAAGCACACTTGGAAAAAAATTTGTGGAACTATTACAAGCTTTGTTGAGTTAAGTAACACAATATTGTATAATTCCTTCTTCAGTTCACAAACTGTGTGTCTCTTCAACAAGGAGGGTGAATGCACCGATGGCCCCTCTGCAGGTGTCCTTTTAGCCACAGGTTAGCACCAGGGCAGATTAAGGCTCTGCCTCCCAGTGGCAGTAATACCAGTGCTCTGTATAGAGCCCACTACGAGCCGGGCCTGTTGAATGTGGCTTATGGCAGCTAAAGAGCAGGAGAGGGGAATCCTGAGGGGATTACTCTCACGTTCTGCATGAAGTGGGAAATCAAAACCATGTATGGGGATGATCCCAGACACAGCGTGAACACTGGTGCACGCTCACATGCACGCCGCCTCACAATGACTCCCTCAAGACGCTCATTTGCAAAGACACACACGTAAACCAGGCGTATTGGACACCACTATCCCTGTTGGCTATTGATGCCCAGGGTTTTTATAGTATAGCCATCCAACAAGGGCCAGCTCCACTCTGAGAGGATTAGTGTAAGTCGCACTGATAATGAAATCATGGGCTGAGTAGCTCTCAGAGGATTTGATACAAAAGGCCTCTGAATTACTTTGTCTTTTCTTTTTTAAGTCTGTTATAGTCTATGGTGAGAACATTAAGAGCAGTATAAATTCTGCAGCACATGTCACCCCTGTCCCTCTGAGCGGGGACCCCCAAAGATTCCTCCTCTCATAAGAAGCTGCTCTCAGGGCAGCGGAACATTGTCCTGGCAGTAATCTGTTGTAAAGCCTGCATCCTCTTTCAATTTAACAGTCTGACTAGGATTAACAAAGGGAAATGGCTCACTTTTGCTAATCGATTACTACACCCACAAACTACTATAGCAGGCTATAACTAAGATTATTAATGCTGAAAAAATAATAATATAATAAATCTGTTTTGTCAAGCAGCATTACTGTTACATTATGGGTTGGGTTGTTTCATGTTGTGTTGCTTCATTGAGAATGCCATTTTTACACACTTTGTCTTCAAGGCTTCAAAGTGGTGGGAGAACAACAGTTTTCAGCAGACCTGTCCACCTCCACCATCACATCATCAAAGCTCTTTTCACTACGTACACTGTATGAGTCACGCACAAACATCCCTCCAGTCCAGTTTGTGGTAATGCACTCGCTATCAGCTGTTCTTGAAAAAAGAGATGGACGCAGTTACAGTGTATGGACCAAAACATAACAAAATGATAATTATGTGGTTTATCAAATGGAGCTTAGAGTCAGAGATTTCACAAGCCCCACTGTTGTGCCTGCACATGCTCTAGACACATATTGTGGGATTGGTCTGTTGTTTGTTCGCTTGTGGGATACAGTCACACCTTCACCTTCTGAACTTAATGGTCCTCAAAAGCTTTAAGACCAAACGTCAGTGCAAGCTGTCATGGGGCTTTTGTTGCCTCAAATCAAACAGAACACTACAATGACGATCATATTTGTCAGAGCCGTTCCTTTTTGGAGGGTCCCACAGATGAGCGGTAATTTAAGGATCAGGAGGAAGAGCAGGCTGTTGAAAGATGCGGTATAAAAGGTTTCTGAGGGCCTTTACCCAGCATGCACCTCTCCGCTCATATCCAGGAAGTACAGTCCCAACAGCTTAAAGGAGCATTCCACAAGTTGCCTCGACTGTGATCACAAAGGAATGCTGCTCTAAAGTGTGTGCGATTAATATTTAACACAGCACAGGTTAAAAAAGGCATGTGTTTTCTTAAGGGCTCTCCTGCCACTGTTATCAGGACTGACTTCATAACAAAGCATTTGTGGCTTGTCTTGGGTGATTGATATAGGCCAGAGGTGTGTTGTTGTCTCAGCATAAGGACTACAACAGAGGAGACAGTCAGATAGTTGCATTTTCAACAATTATGTTTTAGATCACAGAAATCAAAGTTCCACTTCTATTTCCTGATCCAATGGGAAGCACATATGTGTTGAAACCAAAAGCCTCACAGACCATAATTGCAAAGTTATGTGGTTGTTATTATTTGTTATGATATGCTCTTCTGGTAATTAATTTGCATTGCTTTAAGCTGAATAGGTAAATTGGTCATTGACAGGGGCAAGTATAATTTGAACACACAATTTTATCACCAATGTCAGAATGTTACAATTGGAGCTATTCTTCTACTCCTCTCTTCCACTGGAGCCCAGTGTCCTGTACTCTCAGATGAAACTAATGCAGCGAAGCCAGTATGAAGACACACAGAGATGGGCCACTTCATCCATAATGAAGATGTATTGGATGTCTCCTGCTCCACTGCTGCAAATTTGTCAAACTCTCATTCATTTGTCCTTCAAACTCACTATGAAGTATAGAATTCAGCATGACCTGAATATAGAGAGGGTTATCAGCTGTAGGAAACAACAGCGTTGTAAAAAAAAAATAAAAATAATGCTGCTCCAACCAATCATAATACTGAAGATGAGTGGCTTTTGGGTACCCATTCTGCAGCTGTAGTAGACGAACAAGTAAATGCTGCTGGTGTAATAGTCTTCAAGATTATTTTTGTTGTCTTTATTCTCACACCAATCTTTCGCTCAATCTCTCCAAACTGAGCATTCAGTTGAGGTAATTACTCTGAAAACAGATGAAGAATGTTGAGCGTCTTAGACTCAGGAAGGTGCAAACATACGTCCCTCTGAGTGATCATGTCCCTGATTGGGTGACAAAGATGAAAAAGGCCTTTTCAATAACTCAGACTAATGTTGTGGCTCGGCAGAACAGGCTGTTGCCCCGGGTGCGTGTGAAATGCTTGGCGTGGACAAAGTAAAACGCGGCCGGTGCCCATGGCCCATTGTCCTCAAAGCCTCCTAAAGAGGTCTCTTCACAGGTCCAGCAAACACACTCTCCAGACTCTTGGCATATCTCTGAAGATCCTCCTTTTGTGTGCGCAAACACATTACTCTCTCAAGGAGAGGAACAGGGAAACAAGGCAGCACCAGAGAAAGGACTTAAGTATCTCTCCCCCACCGCAGTCACAGCCGCTCTTCCGACACATCATAATTGGGCCTGAAACACTTTTTTGGTGCGGGCCTAATTCAGTGAGTAAATTGCAAAATGAGAAAAACATGAATGGGCCCTGGCTATGGTGACTCAGCCTCTGAGTCGCTAAGAGTTGCTCTTTGTGGTCGGCCACAAAAGGGAAATGTTCTGTTAATCAGCATTGTTATATAAGTGAGAGTGCTTCCCTTAAGAATGTCTCCTTCTTATAGGCAATAGAAAATATTGATACTGAACGATTACTACAAGCAGTGGAGATACTCAGTACTCAAGTTCAGACTGTTTTTTCTGTGGCCACTTTTCATTTTAAATTAAACAGGTCTGAGATTGGGTCTAGTTGGTAGTTATAATCATCGGCCATTCTCACAAGGTTTTTTAAATCCTTGCATTTGGCATGGAAAACAAACCACAATGCTGACCTGACCAGCTTAAAGAGAACTGTTTCTCACTCCTTGTATGAAAAAAATGCAAAGCAGATTAAAATTGAAAAAGGAATGCAAAAAATGCCTCCACATGGATAAGCTAATGCTACATGGATGTTTACTTCTAACACGTACAGATGAGGACAACATTGACTAGGGTCAAACTGACCAGTAAAAGTAGCTTAACCATTTCAACTATATGGTGTGACATGTCCCAATTATCCAATGCATTTAATGGGAAGTTATGGATTACAATCTCCTTTCATCCTCATTTTTCCTCTTCAAATCATTACATAACATTGCATTTCCAAAAAAAGGCCTTACTTGGTTTAAATGGTATGAAAATGTTGACACATATAATAGTGAGATATAATTCTCAAGCTTATAAGCAAGTGTAAGTATTTTTGCATTTACCACATAAAGCTACACTTTCTAATATTTCCAGGGGGACTTTTTTTAAAGCTCCTGTTAAAGATCCCTTTCTGTACAACTCTACACCCAATTATGAATGGACATGGAACAACTGCAAAACATCAATGCACTACCTACAAAATAGGGTGAAAATATGCGCAGCAGTATACAAAAGTATAGCTAGAGGGAATCATTTCTTAAATTGCTACTCACCTCTTTCTTCTGTTTCAGTGTACAAGTACAGTCAGACATATGACTCTCTCATTACCACTCTATACACAACATACAACTGTGGAGTATATACCACATCACAAAAGTATGAATATTATCATAGGAAAACAACAGCACTGATTTAAGTAGTATGCATTGTAATGGTATATTTTCAATACACTCTTACTTCTCTTCATATACTATGGTAGTACTACTTTCAGAGGTCTGTGGGTATACATTACGATGTATTCAATTAAGTAATTTTGAGGAATGCCATGCTCTCATCCTAAGAATCACTGTTCAACTTCCTGGTGCATACTAGTGATGTGGCCCTCAAACCAAGTGACAAAAAAGACGATAATCTCCTTGGAATTCCACAGCATTTTTGGAGTAGAAAAGATGGACAGTGGGGTTCAAAGGTCAACGGGACCAGTTTGCCGAGGCCCATCTGTCGGCCCCTCCACAATGTTTACGCACAGAGTCTCAAGAGCTGTCCCAACACTACACCGTCTCCATACTGTGGTGGTCCGGTATAGTGGCCCGAATCCCCATTCATCACACGCTCACTAATAAGCAATAGAAAAGGCTTCATCTCAAGAGCGCCTTTATCTCACAAGTCCTGTGCTGTTAGCTTTGATGTGTGAAGGTTTTTCAATATGATAAAAACTAGAGATACATGAAAGCAGCTAGCACATTGTGACAGGTGTATTTATAGACTCACAAACAGATATGATGTGAGGTTATCAATGGAAACACATTATACAGATAAAAAACATTAGCACCATGGTAATTACACTAAGGAGCTGCTTCTAACTCTTGCTTGATGAAGTTACAATTTTGTATATTAATTAAAAAGTGAAAACAATTTGTTTCTTCTACATCTTCTCAAATTGCTTTTCAGATATAGTTGTATTGCAAGGCTTTAGCGCAAAACTTTTTCGAGTATCAAAACACTAACAAAAGCTGCATATATGTGCACTTACGCACATACACATACACACATCATTGTGCATTGTTAACAAGTGGCCCAGCTCACTTTTAACGTATTACACATTTATTAAGCTTTATTAATACTGCTGCCAAATGAGGCATTTCATTGTGCTTCAATTTGCTGTAGAGATTTACGGTGTCTGGCATTAAGATCCAAGATATTATTTCTATCAAGTTTTGGAAGCCAAAGCATCACACATAAAAATATAAGATAAAATGACTATGTTTTTTTTTTTTAATGCAGTCTTCCTGTTGTAGGGTCCTAAATCTTACTTATGTTTTGACAAACCTTCTTCATTCTCTGCAGGCATGTCAGATAAAACTACTTTCTCTGAGTACTCCATATCTGCCATTTGCTGCGGTTTCATTCACAAAATCTATCATTATATGTTTTAATAACACCGTGTGTGAGGATAAGAGAAAGGATGGCTGCTTCTCATGCTTGCACTGACTATGAGCTATTTGAAACCTGGATACTGTATTTAGAGCACATTTTGCCTTACCTTGTTAAAATTACAGCTCTGCCTATGTGTTTAAGAGGAGCTGAGTGCAGGCAGGAGCCCATGACCACATTAAATAGGGCTTTAATATTTGACTTCAAAGTAACAGCGATCACCAGGAGCATGAACTAGCAGTGAAAACAGTAATTTTATCCATCATTAAAAATAGTCACTGGTGTTAAGGTAGGAGGACTGTGACCTCATATAACAGTCAAATGAGATAACTGCTTATTGAAATATTGGTATTGCAAATAAATGTAGTTATTTTTATTTTATTTTAAGCTTTACACAGGCCAAAATTTGAATATTATTTTTGGAGCAGACATAAGTGATTACACGCCTCATCGTGTTGGCTTTATTTGATTAATCACAGCAGATTAAGTTGGTGCTTCTAAGGTAGCACTTGACTGCCACAACCCGTCCGAATAGGAAACTCTTTAGTCTTTAGAGATAACGTGGCCTTGTGTTGTGAGTTGTGTAAACCAGGGAAATTCCTGTTGTTGGCAGATGTACCAGCGGAGACCTACAAAGACCTCTAGGCATCTGTGGTGTGCAAGTCTTGGCTCTGCTAGACACAGCCGGGAGCAGCTCAGACGCACCATTCAAATCCTAAATAGAGCCATCAGAGTGAAGAGGAAGAAAAAGCCCTGTCAACTACAGTTCACACCAGAAATGCACTATTATGTCACAGGAGTTTCACGCACTAAGTAGCTGGTATAAAATAATGACGGCCATGACAAATAGGAACATCAAAGTGTGCTTCATTAGGCGTAGTGTAGACAGAACAGAGCATGCTCAGACAAGCCTGCGTGAGCGTTTAATAAATCTTAGATTGGAAGGAGGAAACCCTTAACTGACTGATTAACTGCTGACAGCTTTATGACAAAATTACTATTGTTGCACTCAAAGCACTCATCATTAGTTAAATCAATGGTAGGGCATGATCATTTATATACAGCAATTCTCCAATGTCTCTGTCAGCCTTGTGACTTGGCCCTGATCTCTCAGCTGTCTCCACAATACGATACACGGGCAGCAGCTATGACAAATGTAGTTATGAAAGCCACCGTCCAGTGACATCTAATCCAACTGTACAGGTTCAAATGCAAAACACAAGGTCAGTGTTGATCACTTTTAAATAACTATTATAGTGGTAATTTGCAATCATAATGATGTGGGGGCTGCTTTGATTACAAGTGGATCAAATAAAGTAAAATGCATGCTACATCTGAAAAATCTACATATAAACTATTATATAGACATATTTGTCCTACCAAAAAGTAATTTAATTAATTTATCTAAACATTATTAACAAGTACTAAAAATGTCTGTAGTCCAAGTTATTCTATTCTTAGAGTACAGACCAAGAGATGAGAACTATGAAATGCAGGCAGAGGGCAGTGTGTGAGCAAATTCAACAAGCTCCTTTCTCTTGAGAACATAGTTGTAGAAACAAGCACGTCAGCTCTGTGGATTACTGTTCTTTCTAATGGATTCTCCCAAGAAAAGGTTAAACTTTCTATCTATAATTCCTTTATGCAAATCAATCCAGGTTGCAAGTGGAAAAATACTCTAAACAATGCCATGTTGTTCAAGTGAAATGATTAGGCTAAATCACATTTGTTTGGCGAAAGCAGCTTACAGCAAGGAACGTGTATTGAAAAAACAGTGACTGGAGAGAGGCTTAAGACATACCTAAAGTCTGACAAAACTATAAACAGTTGCTAAAGGCCTCATTCTGTGGTTCTTAATGATGGCTACCTCTTAATCAGTACAAATTCTGTAACTAAATGTGACCATTTCCTCTTGATGCCATTTTCAATACAGCACTACTTAGGGTCAGCCTATAGGTAGAAGCTTCTGACACAAGGGGTCAGTAAAGGAACAAATCAATGATTTAGCATCATCAGTACTTAGTACTAGTGTTGTCACCTAAACTTTCAAACTCAATTTTTATACTAAGGAATGCTATATGACCCTGCTGTCTTATATCTTTGTAATCCCTCAGTGGTCCAGGTATGTAACATGGTGGTCCATCGGCGTATACATTTCTGTGTGGTCTTATACTTGATCTGATACAGCTTAAGATCATTTTAAAGCTGTTCAGGAAAGATTAATTTCTGTCCTGTGAATGTGACTTTTTTTTTGTATATATACTTGCTACTTGCAAGTATCTTATTTGCATACAAATTTTAGTATCAATTAGTATCTGATTTTCAATAATAAAAGTACTTGTCTTGGATTCATGTTGGATGATGGAAGATGCTTTCTAAATCCTTCACCTACAGAAACTATGTATCTGTTCCATCTAACAGGAGTACAAATTAACTCCTGAGTGAGTGTCTATAACCTTTACAGTTAAGGTTTTGGGCACTGAATTTTTCTTTGTTCAATGGTTTGGCTACGATCTGTGCTATACTCTCGAAGTGTGCCAAATGTAATTCTATTAATGATATATTAATCTAAGAAAAAGGTAGTAATAAGATGGAACTAAAAGGGCCATAATTTGGACACCCCTGATTGTAAGGTAGTCTCCGCTCAGAAAGCCAAGACATTATGAAGAATTCACTCCACACTTGCCGCCTTTCAAAGCCTGAAGACAACCCCATATGCCCTCAGCCTAGGGTCAGTCATATCCTCAGAGCACCTCACCAGTCTGTAACCTCATCTCAAAAGGTGTGTCTGTTTACAAAATCCATGCCATCACAACACTTACTGCGTCGGCAGGTACAAAGCAGCTCCAGTCAAGTGATCCTAGTCGGGTCAATGACAGATAAAAGCTCAGATGGGGACGTCTGGGGCATGTTCTCAGGCAGGTGCACAGGACAAGATGGCCGACAGGGTTTGACACACGAGAGAGAGAGGGGTTAAGTGCTGGCTAAAGCTTAATTGTCCTTTGATACACTTTGATATGGAGTAAGAGATGAGCAGGGACTTGTCAGACACTTTGCGGGATTTGTTTATTAATCACTAGGTTGTGTGATGTGTCTCTCATCACTCCAACAGGTATAATTAGGCTTTAAAGGCCACTAGAGGCTTGATGTGTGCGCAGTTCATTTTGTTTTATCTCCTGCATCCTTTTGAAGTCCCAAGTTGGGAGTGTGTTGAGTTGCTTGCATGTACAATCCATGCGAAAAATGCCCTAATAAGGTCTGCACTTAAACAGGAAATGGATCTGTGTTTTTTATGTTTTGATTTCAGACTTTTACTGTATGTATTTATGGATACTTTTCAGTAACATTATGCTGGGGGTGTTCAACATGTATGTCTTTGGTGGAATGTTCTGCATTGGGACACAACGCACACATTAGCATATACAACCTGATTTTTAAAGCTTTTAGATTGTCTGTTTTCAGGAGTCTGTGATCAATACAAGTGTTCATACTATTTAGGTGCTTAATTTCAGAGTGACTAACTGAAAAACTGCTGGCTAATGCCAGCAAACTTGTGACTGTAATGCTACATTAGAGGAACCTGTTAATCAACGCAAATTGTCCTGTTGTAATTTCAATCAAGTCAGTTTTTTCTGGTCAAATTATGTTAAAACAAAGCTCAGGTTAAATTCTAACTTGAGTAATGGAGGTTCAGACAGAGCGGTGCTTTCAATTAGCATCACACCAACAGGAAATGTTGATGACATCAGCAGGAAAATATCAATACAGCACCTTTTCTTGACACAAAAAGTAAACTACAACTATAGTCACTTCTGCCCTGATGTGGACATGAGATGTGGCTGTCAATCCGTACCAACTGCCTTTCCTACAAGATTACCAATGATTCATGTAACATTCATAATAAGCAAATTGAGTGAAGTGCCTTGCACAGCAACACAATGTCAAGGATCAAACAACCAGCCTCCTATTACAAGATATAATACAGGATGTAAAATTTGCAACAAAGAACTTTATGAAGAAATACTCAATTTCATTTTCACATACTCCCAAGGGTCCTCCTACAACTTGTATGCTGCCACAAATAATACTAAAGATTTTTACCAATGCATATCATATTTAGCCCGACTTGTCTCTTAGCTTTTCCTGTTCCTTCCCTGTTTTTATGAGTGACAGTTCAAAGGGTCGCGTATAAGGCGGCACCTGTATCTTGTCTTAGGTTCCACAACCAGCTGTCTGTTTTTCACACAACTATGTGACAAGTGTTAGGGAAAATAAACTGACTGAGCTGACTTTGAGACTGACACAGCACTATTGACCCCATCCAAAGGTTAAGTGAAGTGGCATAAATGTTTGAATTTCAGGAGTCCCTTCACACTTGATCTCTCTAATAAATTGTAGTGTCAGAAGCGACTTGCTGAGTGGGACATCATGAAAGAATGTAAACATAGCGCGGCCCGCTTCACCAGCCTTGATCTAATGTTACAGTACTCCCCAGCTGGAAAGTAAGTCATAAAAACAAGGGGAAAATAGTATACATTCAAATATACTAATAGTTTTGATTTCTGATTTGTATTGTATTAAACATCACGCATAAGTGTGTACAAACCCATATGAGCCAGACCAATTCAGTTTTTATTTGACTAGCCAAGGATACAAACTTTTTTAATACTTAATAAAGACATTATAGTCTACTACCATATCCTGTCTCGTTATTTCTGATGGAAGTGATTGACCACAGTAAAACTCATGGTCTAGTCATGTAAAAAAGAGATTAATAAAATAAATATAAAACCAAGGATAGAGAAACAAATACAATTTGAGAGACATGTTTTTTGAAGTTTACAGCTAAAAAAACAGATAAGATGCCACACAGAGGAGATGATATACTATCTAAAGTTGTTCATAATTAGTGAATAATATTTTAGTATGGAATGTACAAACTAGATAAACATTAGTGTAGAGTCAGAAATCACAATAAAACCCTTTGAAGTACAGCATGCCTTTTTATACAGGTGATCACATGAGAATTTGAAATGAATATTGAACTACCTACTGTTTATTGAACTTTTTTCAAAGTGGAGTGCAGTATAGGAAATGCTATTAAACTATGACAGTCAAACATAACATTGAGAAAACTGTACTCCTCGCTGCAGGCATTTAATGGAAATCTTATGGAAAGTAAATAAGTCGAAGGAAAGCTTATGTCATTAGCAGTTATTGCAGAGTCTGTTTCATTGTATGCCATTAAAGGTGTAAACACTTATCAGGGAGCTACAACTTCAATAAGACAGAAGATGGAAACACAAACATGTGGCTGCAGCTTTGGCACACTCAAATAACCACTTTGTTTTTCATCAGACGCTAAAATTACAACAAGGAAGCCAACGGTGGAGTCCCTTGGCAGAACATAAGGTAGATTTGAAAGGAAAGGGCAATGCTCTACAACTTAGAGCAACATGTTTTCCAGAAGAGATGGGGGATTTCATGTTGCTTAATTGCAATTGTAGATAACATTCAGTACAGCCAAAAGGAATATTGTAATTTACAGTTTAAAATGTATAAGCAGACTGTTTCATTCTGTTGATAAATGCAACCACTGTAGACCAGGAATACAGGAGCTGCTGCTTTAGAAATTATTTTAGTTACTGGTTCTTGGTAAAACTCACAAGGAATTTTGAAACCTGTCTAACAATAACTCTTATGACTAAATGTTTAGTTGCTGTCTTATTTTGTATTACATACTCAGTGACAGGTTGTGTGTAAACAAATGAATAAAAATGTGTCACATACTATGTATTCTATATATCTCTGTAATGCTCTTGGTCATTTCCAATGTGGACAGGCATAGTTAAGGGAAAACTACACACAGAAAAATATATGTAACCAGATTACTTTGTGTCATGTTGAGGTACATATGGCCTTTACCGCCTTGTTCTTTCCCTTTGTCACCTCAATGGACTCGTATGTGGTAAAGGTGAGGATGTAGGTTAGAGGGAGGAGACTGGGGTCCTGTGCAGACACGGAAAGTCCCCAATTATGTGGTAATTCTAGAGAGTGGTTGTGATATTTATTCTTATTGCCCAAAGAACTTGGCATTTATGAGACTCACCACAAACACATTCCCCACAGCAGAGGCAAACTTCAGGCTCTTTGCGCGGCGTTCAATCAGATTAAATAGCTGCTGCCATTGATTTATTGCTGAGTTTTGAAGAAAGTCTCAAGCCCTGTTCATTTAATTCAGGTGCTCCTGTAAAAAAATGAAATTATTTAATTACTGTTAGTGTACCTCCTCTTTCAGTACCTTGATAAATGTGTCTGTAAATCACTGTGTGTATTTTCATCTGAAATGTATAATACAGTGAAGAAAATTGGAAAATTTTGCAATTTAATTTACAGGACATAAGGAGTAAACTTTAAAAAGTATGGGTTTATGTATCCTCTGATGTAACACAACTCTGTGCATTTTGTGTAATCCAGAAGTTGTAGAGGCTAAAGGGGCACACCACTGCAGTGGCTCTTAGGCGCAGCAGGTGCAGTGGGCTTTCTGTGCTCATGCCTTCACAAGATGCAATTTATGGCCATTATGGGGGTCTATTTCTAGACATAGTGATGGATTTTGCTCAATTATTGTCCATTATGGAGAAGGATGGCCACTTGAGCCAGGTCAGGAATTGTTGGTAATGCAGTGACATTACATCAGAATCATTGCAACATAAAATTAAAATATCTTTTTTATTAAATTATATTCCTTGACATTTCTCAAATTTGAATCACAGTCAATAGGCTGATAGACAATGTAATTTCTTAATCTTTATGTTTTCAGTGTTTTTCTTTGTTTGGAACTGTTTTTGGTCTTTTGTCATTATGTCAATAACCTTTATTATCAATAATTATACATATATTGTTTTAGCATAAATTCTTTATGTGACATAAGACATTGCCAGTTATGCAGCAATTACAGGAAATGGTAGGATAATTGGCAGTGCCTGTGACCTGACAGTACAGTATATCAGTGTTGCGTCTAAATGTTGACTCTACTACTGAGCAGGAGTCTGGACAGGGAAACAGAGGTGAGTGAGTGTAGCTCCAGACAGGGTAAGCTTCAGTGTGGCTGGCATCAGCACAAGCCTAAGGTAATTGAGAGGAGCCCAAGCGCTGCCAGCAGGGCCACTGTGGGCATTTGAATGCCACCAAAGCCCACCACCATCGTTAATCAAAATGGCCGATCAATAACTTCTCAAGTGCTAATAAGCACTGGCACATTTTGTGATATGTGAGGCCCTCCATCATTTCCACTACTATAAGATTTATTGGAAATCCATTGTTAGGTCCAAAGTATGAGGTAATGTAGCACTTAGTAAATGAAGTAAAAGCAAAAGCCTAGGGTGATTTGTATTTCATTTACAAAAGACATGTCTAATCATTAGAAGCTCCATCTCTTTGAAACACAACCAAACAGCACTACTGATGCGTTTGTATTGATAGAGCATACTTACTCAGCAATGACGCAGGAGATAACAGCAAGACCTGCCCTGCCCCTCTCTCCCGAAGCCACAGGGGACTCCTATCCACAATGCAGTGATTAGAGTCATGTTATGGAAGCATTATGGGTCAGGTCATGCAATAATTAGATTTGTGTCTCCCTCCACTGTCTCCTATCAAAGTGATTAGTCTCCTGGTCATTTCAGCAGCTGACATAATGAACCATTATGGGCTGCCCTTTCTCGTCTATATCTCACAGCAATTACACATTTGACAACAGTGCATTGTATCCTTGTGATGATTTATGGTCACCTAGCTGTTTATGACCATGAAATAACTTGCCATGTCTCAAGGCTTTGAAAAATGTATTAATATGGCTAGTCTGTTGCTGCAGGGGAAAAAAATTTAGTATGTTGTTAATTCATGATTATTATTATTATTATATTTAATTGTCAGATAACATCAACCAAAGATCTTCACCCATCAGGTTAAGCTGTCTACTCAGACATACCACAGATAGGGTTAAGAAGTCTAGGGGGAAGAAAGTTAAATAAAAAGCTCTTTAACATGGTATTCACAAGGAAAAGACAAACAGTACCCATGCTGAAAATTAAAGCGTACTCTGATACCTCTGCGATGACAGTTGGAAGAATGAGGGCTTTATAGGGGGACTTGAGCCCCATCTTTGTCGAATCTTTTAAGCGTGATTATTTACTTATAAAAACAAACCAAAGCCCTGAGTCTGACACTGTGGACATGCAGCCTTTGATATAGCACTGAGACTGAATTCTTAACTAATAAATTGTTCCATGCTTTTGTCTAGGGTATTACCTGCAATGGTCTGCGTTTTTCTTGTCCTAATCTCAAGAATGTGGCAGCCTCTTGAGAAGCTCAGAGGTTTCCTCCTCGCAGAGCTGGGTCTTCACTTTGTTTTCTTAGACGAGTCCCAGGATTGACAGGCTTCACCGTTAGACTGTGCCACGGCCATCAGTTTTCACCAATTTCGACTGAACACATCAAAGTCAATCAAAGGTGCAAAGCATTTTAAAGTTACACACCCCTGCACTCTGTGTGCGAAATAAAGCAAACTTTTCATCGGGTTTAGAAAAAGGGCTAGTTTGGAGCATGTTTGTGTGTATGCTTTTCCATGTGCGGCTGACCTGGGAGGGATCCTTGAGCTCACGGTACAGGTATGAGCAGATTAGCTTTGTTCAGGGCCCTTCTGACGACAGCTTGGTGACTCACCCAGACATACACATCTCCTTTGGTCATGTTCCAACCTCTCACTCTCAAGTGCCTGGCAATAAAATAATCATTAGTAATAATAAGACATCACAAACAGTTAAGAGTGCGTTATTGCGAAATAACACTCAATAGAAACAGGTGGAGAGAGAACGTTAAGATACATCATATTACACCTGTTATTCCATTAACTAGGAGCAAAACTTTATATTACACTATGTAGAAATTTTAGTAACTTATCTTACTCATAGAAACGTACCGCTTTACGGATAACTTAACATCCAAACTACAGAGGCTATCCATAAAAAAAAACATTAAGTTACCTTACTTTCACTGTTCATATTGAGGCGAACAAGCCCAATTTTCACACAGCTTGCTTACACGTTACTTTTAAAAGTTACTTCTAACTGGAAAGGTTTTGCTAGCTTGAAAATTAGGGTTACGCTACGTCACAGATGCTTGTATTTCGTAAAAGCATAAAATCCCCATGGCAATTATAATTACATATACATGCTTATATACTTAACTTTCGGACTTAATAAAACTGCAAGTTTCTCTTAAAGATTTAGCTGCTTACCCATGTGTTTTGCCCATGTGTTTATCTTTATTAGGCTCTGTTGTGCCCAGTGTTGGGGAATAACGGATTACATGTACCGCCGTTACGTAATCAGAGTACAAATTATGAGTAACTGTATTCCGTTACAGTTACTGTTTCAATGAGTGGTAATTGGATTACAGTTACTTTGCTGAAATAAGTGGATTACAAGGCGGTATTTTCCTGTTTTCACATTTTGTGCTACATCCCATTTATTTATTTTTTTATTTCGGTAATTTCACTCATTGCCTGAAGCCCAAACAGAACGCGCGCAATAAGAGCGATGTAAACGTCATGTTAAAGTTGGCGGTGTCAGTCACACAGTGGAAGCAGCAGTGCATTGGTAAAAACGCATTTGTGTCTTGGAAATTCTTCTTCCGATGTGAGATATATATAAAAAAACAAAAACAAATATAAAATCGCCTACAACTTAAATGTGAAACAGGAGCTACTGGCACTGGTGAAAACAACCTGCATAGACTCATAATATCTGCACTACTGTCCTATAATGACCTGCGACATGAGGGGACGTGCACACAAACACACACAACACACACACACAACACTTCATTCATCGTCATCAACCTGAGAACCCGCGGACCACGTCTCCTTCCGTAGTTACAGTGCGGACACCGCCGTCTCGTGCGCCGCGTGTGGACTGTGTTTTCTCGCGTAAACCGCGCTTCCTCCTGTGCGCCTCTAAACCAGGACTAACCCAGGACTAAACTAGGACTAAAGCAGGACTGAACCAGGTTTAAACTAGGACTAAACCACGACTAAACCAGAAGTAAAGACCTGGTCTAGACCTGGTCTAAAATCAGGACTAAACCAGGACTAAACCAGGTCTAGACCAGGTCTAAAATCAGGACTAAACCAGGACTAAACCAGGTCTAAACAACATGACACCTAACAGTAGGTTGACATAATTTAAGGTGATCTCATATAAAAAATAATTTCTCTATCAATAATATTTTTTAATATGGTGAAGGAAAAGCTTATCTTGTTATTGTCTTTTAACAGACAAAACCTCTTATATTAAGATATCATGGTCTTTGTTTCTCTACAGCAAACAGCTGCTTATTCATGGAGACTTGGGCTCAGACAATTTGAAGACAACAAACAAGAATTTTCAGGATGTGGTGGCTACATTCATGTCGTTTAAAAAAACATGACAATATCAAGTAATCCAAAGTAATCAGATTACGTTACTCACTTTAAGTAATTTAATGGATTACGTTACAAACTACATTTTGGGGTGTGTAATCTGTAATCTGTAGGGGATTACATTTTAAAAGTAACCTTCCCAACACTGGTTGTGCCCCGGCTCAGCCTCACGGCGAGCCAATGAGGTCCCAGGACAGAGAGAGAATGGGTGGGGACTGTTGCTAAGTGACTGCACCAACACAGATGGCAGCTCGAAAGGTTTGTGTTTTAGTTTACGTCACTTGTTTTATTGATAAAGGTCAAACAATAACCTATATAATCTGTTATACCGTGTCATCTGTGTGTATGTAACTTGTTAATGGGTTTTATATATTTTAGGAGGACTATGACTCGTGTGTTTTACAGGGGGTTATGCCTATGACCACCAGGCTGGCACTAACTTCAGCGGCCCTTCAGGACCACATCACCAAAAAGCTGCTATTGCCAAGTCTTTCATTGTCTGGATCTGGCCCTCTATGGAAAAGTAGAAGAAAATCATCCACAAAGATAAAGAATGGTCTAAGTGTCAAAGAAGAGGATTTGGGCAAAGAGAGAGAATATGAACTTGATAATACTCAAACTCCACTGACATTAGGTGACTACTGTGTTAGATATATTGTACCTCATCAGCATCATCATACCTTTTGTTTTTACACAGTATTTTCTGTTTCAGCTGAGAGAATGGGTTTAGTAGCTGGCCCAGTTGAAAGGCTGACTGAGGAGCAGTGGTCACTCATCAAAGTTCGATCTGTCCAACAGCGAGAATCAATCTACCCATGTGCGATATGTAAGGAAGAGTTTCACCTCAAGCCTCAGGTAGTGTATTAATTCAGCTACTAATACAAAAGGGTTTATGTTTAATCAATCAAATGAAAAGGTACACCTACCTAAAGGTTAGCCTATTTTCTTTAATGTTTTCTGTGTTCTCAGACTGTCATGGAGGTAATGCTTGTTTCCATTTGAAACACACACACAAAGCCCCCCTGCTGGTCCCCTGTAGTTCCTGTATGTTCTAATCTGTGTAGACAACTGTACAAATTTACCCATACTGCCTTGGAACTGAACTGTGACATGATGATGTAGCAATCAGTGGGTTATAGTGAGGGTCATTCAGTCTTTCACACCTTTCCAGTCCCCCTTTTAAGATGCCAATCTCCTTAAGAATGCTACCATAGAATAGGCAAGCCTTTCAAAGTAGTTACCATAGATGCACATGTAAATATTAGTTTGACTCCAAAATAGAACAATTGAAGCTCACTTTCACCAAGGTAAAATCCCAAGAAACTCTTATAATTTCAGTAATTATAGCTACATCATGTATTGACGTGTGTGTAGTGTGTATTGCATTTCTTCTGTAATAGAAATGTAATTTTCAATGTTATATGAATGATAATTATTTGTTTAAGAGGTCAAACGTCCAATAGTATAATTTTATTTTGATATTTCTAGCCATAAACTATAGTCTGGTACCTTTAAGCCTATTAAGAATTGAAATTTCTCTCTGTTTAATGGCTTGTCCAGCTTTTAGAGCTGTACACTGCAGGGTGCCCTTTCACCAGTGATGGAGTGTGTTGGTCAGACCAAAAACAATGGGAAATCAATATCCCCCATCTCCCCCGGAGATTTGAGTAAACTGGTTTGTGTGCCAAGCTCCATAGCTGTTGCTGTCTCTTTTCAAACAATAAAAGCATCAGTCTGAAGGGTGGAGGATGCTGTAGGTCCCAAGTAGCTTAATGGGAGTCATGTTCATTCTATTCTTTAAATATAAAATATATTTAGAGACCCATTTAAAACTTACCACTACACCTATGTGTATGGCTGTGGGTATGTATCTTATGTTTTATACACATTATTTATGAGCTCTGTGTCTTTAGGTTTTGCTGTCTTGCTCACACGTCTTCCACAGAGCTTGTGTTCAGGCTTTTGAAAAGTTTTCAAGACAAAAGTCTTGCCCAGTTTGCAGGAGACAGCAGTATAAGACTCGGGTGATCCATGATGCAGCAAATCTTTTTCGACACCAATGTGCCACCAGGTACAAACATAACCCTATTACCATATTTCCAACTGTTAGGAAACTAGTAACAATTCAGAAAATAGCCTAAAAAACTAACAAAGAAAGAAATGTGTTTAAATATTGTAAATATTTTATGTATAGAATTCAAGCATGGTGGAGAGGATATACTATTCGTAAATGGTACACAAATGCAATGAAAACCAGATGTCCAAAAGAGAAGCTACTCCGACAGAGATTTTTTGAGGAAAAGGTGAGATATTGCAATTATATAATTAACTGCAAAGTTAATTTCTGTTTCATGATTGTTTTAAGCTATTGATTCTGGTCCTTGATGACCCCAGTTGTAAGTCAAATATGCTCTGTTGTACACCTCTTTTACTGTTGTCCCAGAGTCCTTTGATGCTCTGTAAATCCCTCCCTGTTTGTTCATTAATCTGGACTGAGGCTTGCGCTTGAATCAACAGTCCACTGCACATTCCAGGATCCACACGAAATTCAAACACATTTAGGATAAACATGAGTGGTTTGTTGTTGACTTGAAAGTATCACATCATACATAGGTGCCCTCTGTAAGGAGATTTGTGTCCTCTGAGAGCTCTTTTCTTTAAGATAATGTGTTGGCTTCACCTGTTGACTCTGAGGAAAAGGGAACATTGCCACCTAGTGAAACAATTCCATTTGAGTGGCTACATCATCTTGAAAATAAATTTTGTCAAATTTAACCAGATTTTATTCCTCTCAGAATACCAAGAGCATATTTTGTTTACTACATATCACTACCTAAACGTTGGTAATGTCAGTCTCGTATTGCTCTCATCATAATATAGATTTAAAGATGCTACTGTTAAGAGTAATCTATTGTCCCCGCAGTTCCCTGTGCATGCACTTCACTTACACTTTTATAAAGTGTTAGAGAACCTCCCCGTGCTTTACCTTCATGAGGAGTGAATCAGTAGTCGTGGGTGGTCAGGAGATTGTCTCATATCTTTTGTCACACATAGCATGATCTTCAAGAGCTGTGAGCTGTGCAACTCAGTGCTGACAGAATTGATTGACTAGATTTTTCAAAGAGAAGAATTATTTGCTTAGCTGACTGTAATGCAAACATGCAGGTTAGTACTAGGATGAAACATGTGTAAAATAGTGGACATAGTAATTGATGCTCATTCTCTACAGTGGTTCAGGTTCTCCATGTAGGACTGTTGTGCTGCAGTTTTTGCCACTTCACCTTTCCTTGTGTTTTTTTTTTTTTTTTCACACTCATAGTGGAGTAAGGCAAAGTTCACCAGAGGCTGTGCTGTTTGCTTTGACTGTCAAAGAGGCAGTCAGTCCCATAAAACTCTCTATCCAAACGGTTAACAGTTGTTTAATTAGTGATAAAAGCTGAGCCGTGGAGACATTTTGATGTCATTGTGACTTTGTATTTGTGTGTCAGACAGAGGGAAATCAATGCCCATGCTTTCTACTGTACACTGCAGTGCTCCTCATGTAGAATCCAGTGATTTGAGGCCATTACACATACTAATAAAAAACTAAAGTGTTGTTGAAAAATTGCAACATGGTGTATTTTTGGTACTAGCAGCTATATTTAGTATAAATACTCTATTCATTGACTATTGAATAGTTTTTGATATAAACATTCATTTTCATTGGCAAGCATAGATTGTTGCCTAGCAACAGGTGCAGTAAATGGATGAAGACAGACAACTTCTGGGCGGATACTCTGTTGTTTGAGAACGAAAGTGGTGACTGATGATTTAAACGACTTAATGAAAAGGAAAATACTTAATGTTCTTGTTTTTGTTTTACTGGAAGGAGATGCCATATTATTTGAAATTGTTATCTTTTTTATGTTTTTTATAAATGTTGCTTCATTTACTCCAGTGGCAATATTTATTTTTTATTTTTTTATTTATTTTGAAGTTAAAATGGAACTCAATAGTGACTGCTTGCTCTAGTTCCAGGACTAAATTTTCCATAAATTTTTCCATAAACTTTTCCAAAAATTCAAATATTAAGAGTTCAAAGGCATTGCAGGGGCTAACCAGCTATGCAGTAACTAGTATCTATAACCTGGTTGCTTTACACCCCAAAAGTGCAGTTAAAATGCAAGATTCTGTGAAAAACTTTAATAATTTTACAGAAACAGATCTGAAATACAGTTATATCTCTTGCACTGAGTAAGCGTTCAAACTTTTAATATGCCTTTTTTTTTTTTTTTGCTGAACTGTACCAATTCCACATCAGTTCCCCATGTCAAAAAAAAAAACAGAGAAACTGCTGCACCCATTACCATTCTCCAGTCTGTACTCTACACTCAGTAGCCTTCAGTGAAACAGCACTCCATTGTGACTCTGAATGAAACATGTCTCCTTTGTGCTTCTGAAATGTTTTTCTAATTAGTTGCAGGAGTTGAATGACAGCTTTGTCCAATACTGTCACACGGACACAGAAGCTTTTTTGAGTGATATTGACCACTCCCTGTCATCAAGCAGACAAGTATTTGACGAGCTGGAGAGAAGACACATGTCTATGCCCAAGGAGCACCACTGGGACAGAATACAAAGCCAGGTCAGAGTGAGATACTGTTATGTTATCATTATTTCTATGTGATTGTTCTATCAGTAACAAGAGACAGGTAAATAAAACAATTATTAGAACTAATGACCAATGACTGATACTTTGCAGCTGATGTCGTCAACATTCCCTGAGGGTGTGATGCTAATGAAAGGCATTACGCTGTCTGAAGCTTTGTTACTCAAGTTAGACTTTAATTTGTTTTGTTGTAACACAATCAGACTGTAAAGAACTGACTAAGTTAGAGCTACAACAGGAGAGCTGATTTGTGTGGTTAAACAAGTCCATCGCAAATAACATTAAAATCACAAGATAGCTATCTTTCGCCAATAATTTTTCAGTTGGTCACTCTCACGTTTTTTGTTGAAAATCAAACACCAGAAAAGGATCATGAATGCTTGTATTCTCACAAAATACCGATTTTTTTTTTTTTTTTTTTTCTTGAGTCATAAAACGTTTTGATAATTATTGTTAATATGTGCACAGTCTGCTCTCAGTTCTCCTGGAGTGTAGCTTTTACAGGCACCATCAAAACAACAGTCAGTCAAATGCTTTGCTAAATGATTTTATTGTCATTATACTGTCCATGTCACCTTCTCCACCTTCAATGCATGTTTCTTTTGTGATTGTTTTGCTTGTGTTTTTGCCTTTTTAAGGTTACCCTAAGGAACTTGAAATGCTCCAACATATAAAATGCATTACAAATGTATTCATATTAATTACATCTAATTTATTTATATTTGCATAGCCTGTCTATATAGCTGTCATTGCTGAGAGCTCTGCAGGTTGTAGTAGTAGACAAAACCTTTCTATTTGTGACAGGTCATCCAGAGAGGAGTGTGGGACTGCCCCATCTGTTTAACTGCACTGCACACTCCCAGCCTGACAGAAAGAGACGAGGCCAGGTACGCTCAGCACAGACGCTGTGTGCTGCTGTCCTGTTCTCACGTTTTTCACCACAATTGCCTCCAGTCCTTTGAGACCTTAACAACAGACAGCCAACTGTCCTGTCCACTGTGCAGGTCTGTCTACCACAAAAAGCTGCTCTAATTTTAAGTATAATTATGTAATATTAACATGTTTCTACACTCATACAGTATGTAGTCAACATTACTGACTATAAACCAACATGACTATAATGGTTGCAAGATTTCTTTATTTGCAAACACAGAGACCGTAAAAAAAAATTACAGGTACATACAATTTATTTACATGAAATGTAAAAAAACAAACAAACAAACAAACAAAAAACATACACAGAACATATACCAAAGGTTACATTAATAATGACAAAAGCTGCTGCTGCTGCTTTTTGACAGTAAACATAAAATTAAGGATTAGAAATGACTGTTACCATAACATGAGTGCTACTGGGTTTTATTTTAGGAGATAACAATCAATGCAGTTCACAATTGCATTCCTCAGCTATTTTAGGTTTGGGGGGGGGGGGGGGGGCGACATATTTCTCATTGGCAATACAAAGAAAGTCATGTATTTTTAGTAACTTTTTTTTTTTTATCTGTGGGACAAAATAGCATAGAAAAGTGCTACTATACAAGTGGTCCCAGTTTTCTGGTATACTATGCACAGGAACTCCAATAAAAATGCTCTCTCACCTAGCTCTAATTATCAGTATTAATAATCATTAATCCATCAAAGATACGAAATTTGAGATTTATATCTGTAAATATGTGTATATAATGTATATCTGGCCAATCAATAAATTGATGTCTTCATAGACTGCTTACTGGCAACTCTGATGATATCATGGGTAATATTTTTGTTTGATTTATGTGCTGGCAAACTTTTTTCAAAAATTTATAACATTCAAAAGTTCATTTCTGCCTCTACCCAGGTAGTGCTGGTTTTAGCCAAGCCCAAGTATCAAAATAGTAAACTCAAAAAGACTGTTTTATGCAGCTTTAATTCATTACTGATCATTTATATTTTCTTATGTTTTCATCCTCCCATTTTAAAGGCAGGACATTGGCCAAAAAGGTTAATTTATAGGCCCCCTGCAAATTGTGAAAAAGACTGTTATAATACAAAAAAAGGGATATTTATTGGGCATATTTAAGTCATTGTACCTTTAAACTTGCCATACAGGGGCATCACAGTGGAACTGTCTCACATCACATAGACATACCATACGACACATGACGACTACAACCTTCATCAACTTCAACAATGAGCTGACTACAGATTCACAGACAGTTTAAGGCATTCAAGGTGGTACTGGACACTGAAAACATCACAGTTCATTATAATGCAGCTATACAACAAATACATGGAGCCTGAGTTACCTAGTCTCTGCAATCAAGCACTCACTAACCCTTTTCTGAAAATGCTGCATTAAGGTACAAGATGTTATAAAACAAGATTTACATGACAGAAAATCTTTGTACTTAATTAAAATCCCTATTTTACATCCAGAAGCTCAAAAGAGGTATGAAAAGAATATATGTACATGTAAATACAACATTTACAAATCAGATAAAAACAGATTTTACGTCAGCTCTGTCAATAAAAGCTGATGCACAAATATAATAGCAACTGATGCATATTAAAATGTTGGTAGTCCAACTTTAAGAATAAACAAAACAAGCTCAGATTACCATTTATTACTGCTCAGTGACATGTCCCTCAAGTTCTATATTTTAAACACTATCTTACGTTACAACCAGTCTTGGCTACAGCCATAAAAAATAAGACCTACAAGACCAATCTATAAGCTATACATGTTTTACAATTGCGTGAAGCAAAATTGGGAAATCAATAAAAACATGAATTTGGAGACATACCTGTTTTGAGTTCCCACATTCATGACAGACCAATGGAAATATGGGAGAACTTCTCCATCACAGAAGGTGCATTATTTCACCTGCTCTAGCCACTTGAAAGGAGCAGAGGGAGAACCAAACAGGAGTTGAGCAGAAGGGGATTATTTGAAAAGCCAGAAAAGTGTTTTAAGTCACCGTTCCTATTGAGGTCAACGTCAAGGTTACTGCAGTGTTGCCAGTCTTTTTCACTCCTCCTGGCTCTGTCCCAGCTCCATCCAAGATGCAGGCGATGGAATGTCATGAAGCTAAATTGCTCTCAGCCTCCATTTGCAGCATCCATCAGACACTGCCTGGGTTTATTAAGTTCTTTCCAATCCCTTTACCTTTCAGCAGACAGGCAGTTCTGTTGAAATCTCCCTTTGGCTGTGCTAAGGTGTGTGTGTGTGTGTGTGTGTGTGAACATGCTGTTGATCTTATGTCCTTTTCACAGAGTTTTCTGATGCCCGTTTGCAGAGAGCTTCCCAGATTCCGGGTCTGTTGGGCTGTTTGACAGCTGTAATTTATCCAGACCTGGGCAGACCAAGATAAGGAAAGAAATCTCATTACTGCACCTGACTCGCATAGACAGAGGTATTAATGCTCTTCTTCCATTTAATGTCACACTACTAGACCCCGTCCTACCCCAATGTTTCTTAACAACATGAAATGTATGTTTTATAGCAATATTTTACATTAAGATAAAGGTACCTAATGCTTTCAGGAGCTCCTCTCGTATTGCAGAGGTGAATTTTCTCACAAGGCATAGTGTTGTGACAACTGCAAACAGCATGTTGTATGACAAAACAATGTAAAAGTTTCCCAGCCAATTAAATCTCCCAAAGTCTCCCAAAAGGTCAAACCTGGTAATACCTAAAATGACACAAATGGATATAATGCAGTCAAAAACAAACCATAACCGTAGCACTTGTAATGAAGCAACATCACAATTACACCGATATAGAAATAGATAATCACTTTTCTCAAAAACAAAAAAGCAAACATACTATATTTCATGCAAATCAAAAGTTATATACTTATTAAAACAGTAGCCACTAATTTGATTTTGGATTTGGAAAAAAAATAAAATAAAATCATCAATCAATCAATCTATGGTTAAAAAGGTGTAACTTGAGACAGCAGTCTCATAACGTCTTCATTTGTCACACTCTACATGTGTCTGTTTTGTTGAGGGAGCCTTTCTTTTCAGCCAGGTCCCACGCATTCATCTCTTTTCATCTATTCACTCTCACAAAGCAGAACCTGTTGATATTTTGCAAAGCCCCCAGTGACTCACTGTATGCTCGCGCTGCACTGTGTTAGTTTCTCAAAATCACACTCAGGCCATTACTATTTGAACAGCTGTGCTTTGTATTGCTCTTTATTACAGCCATTTTAACTGTACCACTCCACTCCATCCCCAGCCCTTGTCCCCTGTCTTTCTGCTGTAAGTCAAATGACAGTTAGCATGTAAAGGTAGCAACCAATGCACTTACCTAATGTTCTGGACATGACTGGCAATGCTGAACTCAAGACCAAGATGGACACACAACAACCAATAATCTGCAAATATAAAGAAAATCATAATTTATAGCAAATTAACACAGTAAATCCTACATTTTACTTTGCCCACACAGACTCAATAGACATGTTTTCACATGAGCATTCTCTGCTATATTGGTTCCACATATTGTAAAAGTAGTAACATTACTACTACTGATGTTGCTCATTACCAGGTTCTTTCCATTGTTCCTTCAAGTCCTTTCACTGGCATGTCATGGCTAGTTAATAAGCTGCACCACCACCAAACTCATTACCAAGTGAATGGGTGCCACTGTGGGCCAAAGCAACTCACATCCTCCACCTCCCAAAAGCCTGCCCTCCTTCTGATGTTTAGCAAAGGAAACCTGCACTTTGCACAACCCACAAACAAATATTGGATATGCTTTTCTAAAGCTATTCAAGATCCCAGAGAAAAACATATTAGAGGTTCAGGACAGAGGCAACAGTAAGAGAAGAACAGTAAGAGAAAAAAAGACCGCAAAATATATGAAATACACTTTTATCAACAAGAAATTCAGTCTTCCCCACTGTCCTCCCCATCTTCACCGTTGTCATGGTTGTATCATCCTTTCTTGGAGTAAGTCCCTGAAAGACTCGTAGACTGTAAAAGCCAACAACGGAAGACACCATCAAGTAGCTGTTGAACGAATTAAGGACCAAAAACGTGACCCTGTTAATTAAATATACTTGATAACTTTTCTGCGAAAAATGTTTTTGCACACAAAGGATACAACATGAGGATAATCTCCAGCACAGCTTGAGCCACACCAAATGTAGACAGAGAGGTGTTGCCAATTCCACGATCCTGTAAGATAGAAGAAAGAAATCATTTAATTAGATTAGCAAAATTAAAATTATACAATTTAAATCAGACTGCTGGATTGTTCATTTCATCTTGGTGCATTCAAATAAAAGTTCTCTAGTGTTCAAAATAGTCTACACTGCACACTGATGGAGCTGGAGCATGAGCATTTGGCTTAAAATTGTTATTAATTCTGGACATATGCTGAGCAACAGAATATATAATAATACTGTTTAGTAATATTGCTTTTTGCAGAGGCATTATCTCATCCCTGTGAAACAACTGAATGAGATCCTTTATCGACATGCATTACTTAGTGTTGTACCAAGAGGTCTAAATTCAGATGAGCCCTCTTGGAGTAATTCATTTGTTGTGATGCAAACGCTACAATTGGACAATCAATATCTTAATTAATTCTGTAAAAGTACCAGACAGAAGACGTTTGCTTGTTTAAAGAAAAAAAAACAAAACAAAAAAAACGTAGAGCTGCAGTGGCCCATATACAAGGAATTAGCAGTGTGTGTGATGTAATTTATTGATGGAGGCTTCCTGTTGGCACTGTCCTGACATAAATTCTTGTTAACTACATGTGTTGTATGCATGTAGTTATATATGTGGACAATTGTACTTATGTGTCTTTCATACAGTATTTTTATTCCAGAAAAAGGTGTGAATCAAACAGCTTGATTTAGTAAAGGAATTGAAAGACTGTAATGACTTAACACAATGACACATGTTAAAGCTCCTTATTATACCGTTTACAACTGAATCCACTGCTTCTCTCCTCATAGCCTTACTCCCCAAATGTCCCCAGGCTTTATTTGTGAAAGTGAGTGGTCAGAGGACTTCTCCCTCGGCATCTCCCTGCAACCGCAGGGAGATGCCGAGGGAGAAGGGAAGACAAACATAGACTGGCCAGTTCTTTGTGCTCTCCCCCCTACAACAATCAGTGGATCGGGTCTGAATTGACTTTCCCACAGTCTGACGGCTGCTGGCTCTGGTCCTGTAGTCACTCTCTAGGCTCAAACGGTGCCTACTCTGCTCCTGAGATATGGTGCAGCTATCTGTTAGGGAGTTTCTGTGCTAGAGGGCTGAAGTATAGAGTTAACAAAGATCCACATCTCTATTGATCATAAAGAGCCACTGCACACAAATTTTGATTCCTTGTAGTGATGTGTGGCATATATCCAGCCCAGCAATAACACTGAATGGGGGCACACATTTTGAAGCAACATGACAAGTGTAATTTGGGGGATTTTCTGCTATGTGCCAAGCCAAAGAAAACATCCCTACTCAATAAAATAATTGGAATGTCAGTGGCTGTGGCTGTCGGTTTCTTATAAAGATGAAAAATTATGGAGAAATACGATACATTATGTTTCCCATATTTGACAAAACTGAAACTTGAACACATACATGCAAGTGGATGCACGTATTCCTGTCACTGCTGATAAGTTTAGATAAAACAAATTAAAACACATCACACATATGAAAAAAATGAGAATGTCCCAGTGCAATTCCTCACATAGCATTTGCTGCCTTTTTTTTCTTACTGTAAGGAAGAACAACATCTCCCCCATCTACTTATTTAACTGTGGACTTGAAACACACCTAGATCATTGAATGTGCACTTGTGTGTAAAATGACTTTCAAAAAGTTTTCAAAACAAAACTTCAAGAGCAAGGTTGGAGCCTGATTAACATCTGCTCAGTCCTTTTCTTTGAACATACACCTGAGCATAACCGGAATTTGATTTATGTCTACGCCGGCAACATGGCCGCTGCACTGAAGTTTAGATGTGTACTGTGTTAGTCCAGTGACTTACTGTGGATCCTTTGGGCATTGCAGTCTCATCCACCAGAAGATAGAGGATATTTAATGCCACCATCAGAACAGAGATTGTCTATATACACACAAACACACACAAAAACGTGTTAATGAATGTGTACATAGGGCATCATCTCTCCATGTACAGAATTAAGTAAAATTACGGTAGAAAATGTTTTGCTGCTATTAAGTTATGAATATGAAAATTTAAAAAAACAAAACATACATTTTGTTTTATTCTAAACAGCAATTTGAAGATAGCCTGTGTGATATTATACAAAGTGACCACTGCCCAATTCATTTATTACTGACCACCACATAATTGTGAGTCTGAATTTTTAAATGAATGCAATGTATTCCTCAGGCACAAGTCTGGCCTGGCTTCAGGCCACAGATGGACTCACCGTTCCACTAAGCAGAATGAGCATGACCATAGGATACAACAAGTTCTTTTCCCAACCCGATGCTTTCTTTCTTCTCTCTGATGAAAGAACATAGAATGAAGTTTACTGATGCCCTTTTGATTTCCAGGTGTCCACACATATGCATCAGCGGAACATTAGACAGTTTTTTTTTTTTATCCAGTCCTTACATTGGCCTACAGCCCTTGCCATATTGACTTCCCTTCACCATTTCCAAACATGTACATACTCTCTATTGTCATAGTCTATCCACCCTGCGTGCCCAAGAAGTTTGCCAAAAGCACTTTATAAGCACCATCCCTTTAAATTAATGACATCACTAAAAGGCTAGCTACAATATAAAGTTTGCATCTTGTCCAATATCCTAAGTGCCTTTGTGTCCCCCACCCTACAGCTCCCCAAAAGACTGAGGTCTCATTTATAATATCCTAAAATGGATGGAAAATTATCAGACAGTTCTGGTCCAGGTCCAAGTTAAGGCAGACACGGAGAAAGCACCTGTCTGTCAGCAATATGTAAAAAGTCCACTTCTTTCCATACATTTCTGATTACTTTGCTTAACCAGGGCTGTTATGCCATTCAAAAACATACCCAGTTTATTCCTCTGATTTCTAACATTGTCCAGTTCTTTGTGGAGCTGGTAGGCAAAGCCAGGTCTGGTATATGTGGGATGGATGGAAGACCCTGTAAAAACAAACAGAAGAGCATTATTACTGTTTAAGTATTTTCTAAACACAGTAATTCACCAAAGTGGAAAAGATCGTGAGTGTGTATAGTTGCATAAGAGCCATAGTTATGAGGACATTTTATACATAATGTTTATTAGGCAATCATACAACATGAGTAATCATCCTCTGAACATAACAATGTGATCTCCAACAAGTACAACCAAATCCCTTGTGTCAGAAGCTGTCTAGTGCATGCCGCAACTGGTTGAGAGGGCCTGAGAAGACAGCAAGGGATTCTCCGGGAAAACCACAAGGCCAGCTCATTTAAGGCTAATTTATCTATTTTACTCTGTGTTGTTTCCAGTTCAACGTAGTGGTGTCGAAGCCCCTTAAAGCAAAAGGGGGGAAAGTATCCATTTGCACCCCCTGAGGTGATTGACAGATCAAGCCCAATTAGTTCAGTGTTACACCGTTACTAGCATGCAATAAAAATACCATCTTTCATCTTGGTTACAGGAGTGAGAGGCCAATCACTTTGATCAAACTTTTTTTGCCGCTCTGTTATTATGACACACCCTGTCTGGATGACTTTAAGTAGGTAGCAGAGAGAGTTACACTCTTGTCTGTGCCCTTGTAGACACCTGTCCCAGATCTAAGAAGGGGGAAGTTTGAAACCTCCAGCAAATGCAGTCACAGCACAACAGGAAATGTCATTGGCAGTTCAACATGCTGTGAACTTGATCAGCTGCATGCTTATTGTTAACCAAGTCAGGCTATTCAATAACCAAATAATTTACTGTTAATCAACTCTACATAAATACAACTGAATATCCAAAGAAGACAAGAAGCTCAAAGCAATTAGAAAAAAAAATTAGTCCTCCAAGATCCTCATGGTATTATACTAGACTCTTGCACTGCTGGCAGCTTCCAGTAAAAGAGAGTAAGAGCGAGGCAGAGATGCTGAGTGAGGCATTTGGCAGCCAGGAAAGCCTGGGGTAATTCAACATATCCTCTCCAACCTTCAGCACAGTCTCAAAATGACGTCAGCCTCAAATATGCTAAACACCCTGCTGAGACAACAGAGGCACAAGCAAGGTCATTGTGCCGCATAGCATCTGGACAGGCCTGTGCCCGAACATCAGCTGGGCAGGACCATGGCACCATAGCCTGTCCTCATCCAATCTGCAGTACAGGCCTGTTTTTGGGCTCCTGTGGAGACACATTCTACATGTATCTGTGGAATAAGAGCGTGTCACACTATGTGATGTTGTCTGATGGACCCAAGTAACTGGGAGATGAATCCAGGATAGCTGCTGGGTGAGGCTGATATTTTGGAAACCTACAGGTATATTGTCAGCTGAACATGAGCGGTTTCTTTCACAAAATTTAAATTGTGCTTTATGCAAGATTTACACTGAATGACATACATGTTTGTCAAGGGCATTATTAACAATAAAACCCCATTATTACATTTCAAAACCCTCCTGATCACTTACAGTGCCCTCCTGACATCTGACGAGGTCAGGCATTGCAAGGAGGTTTGGCCACAAATAGTCACATCTCCATAGATCCCCGCACCAAAAAAATTACCCATATGTTATAAAGCTTAAATTTGCAATGCAGGGAAGACCAAAACTTAAAATACTGCATGATTTAGGACCTACCTTTTGCCCTTTTTTGGCCCACAGCATCGGCCAGAGTGTCCATTACTCACAAGTAAATGTCCCCAACATCCATCTAATGTCAACACAGTGTCTTCTAAAATGCTATCTCACACAGTACAAATGCACCTGATGGGGACCAGTCATCAAAGAGGACAAAGCCTGAGGATTTTGTTCCCTGAACTATCCCTGAACCATGCTGGACAGAGCAGATCAAAAGAGCACCCCACCTATGTGAGCGCATTAACACTGACAAGTGCATATGCATACAGTATGTGCATAAAAACATAAAGAGCTGATAAGCCTAAGCTTCCGGTGATCGCCATCTTCTTTTAGCCCCTATTCCTGTCTCTTCAACAGGTCCAAATGAACTACAGCTTGGAATCAGTGCACATATGGAGCTGACCACAGATATTTTGTGCCTTCAAGACTTCAAACAGTATCATAGATAAGGAACAGATTACAATTTTCCACTTTTAGTTCAGAGCAAAGCAGTATGCAACAAGCTCTATGGAACCAAACGCTTAAGTGGCAGTGTATGGAGGTGGTCGGTACAGCATCTGACAATAACAGGTTTATCAGGGAGAGATCTCACTTACCTCCCTGGTTTGAAAGGACTCTTGTTCTCTTCATTTACTGCATCTGTACACTTGGTTGCATGCTTGAGTTAATATTAAAGTATGTTACCTTGCCTGAATTCTTCCTGCTTTTCATACATTGTGGACATTCAAAAAGATATTTAAGGACATAGTGGGCAGGACATTAAAAGTTGTGTTAAAGATACAATTTCCCCTTTCAGACGTAGATCTTTTGGTCTGACTGCTCACAGCAGGGGACCAAAAGACAGTTACAGTAAGTGGTAGCACCTAAAGGTCATGAAACAACTGCATGCTGCAGCAGGTCATTTGTTATAGTCATCAGAGATGACCAAAAGAGAAATCTAATGGTCCGCCCTACTCCAGCTACAACACCTAAACTGCATAAACACAAGAGACAAATGGGGATGTTGTAATTTGACGCAACTGAGAAATTAGTTTTGTACTCACATAAGTGTAAGCTACTTAAGTGCAAGTAATGACAATAGCAGACACCTTGTCATGTCGGGATGTGGCATTATTACATTTTATATTTCAAAACCAACAGAATCTTGATTCACATACTTACCGTTCAATCTCCTCTGAAGCGATTCCTCCTGCAAATGGATACAGTAAATCTGCTCATCCAGATCCTCCAGGATCTAAAGAGGAGAAAATATGACATGGTTAGAATTAAGCCCAAGTGGAACCAAGGTGAGGCCAGGTGGAAGGAAGAGTTGCTGGAGTATTTGTATTCTACTGTCATACTTATAACTGATCACATTTTTCAAATTTAGCTTGTGGCCAGAGTAAGGTTCTGGCAGGGTGTTTAGCAGCACTTTAAAGTAATTATCCAGATTTATCACATAAATTAACTTACTGTTGGCTTCACTAGCAACTGTCCCATGACGGTGAACATCCGAGACAGTCCCACTGGAGTGCACACTATACACAAAGAATAAAGCAATGTAATTTTATTTAATAAGAAAAAAAAATGTAAATGATGAAATTGTAAAAAAGATATATATATATATATATATATATATATGTATTTCATATGTGCACAATGTACTTACAAAGTAAAAGCAGTCCTCCCATTAGAGATATACAAGAATAAAGATAGGGTAGGTAAAATTCCCAAAGATCTATAAACATAAAAAAGGAATTATAAAGATCAGTATATAAAATCAATAAGAAAACTATACAACAATTGACCAACCATATAATGACTCCATACTGGCTGCATCATTGTCTATGAGTGCTGATGCTACCCACACAATACCCAGGATGAGCAGAGCCAACAGGAAGAGCATGACAAAAGTCTCCAGAATGCGTGCTTTTATGCCCTAAAAGACGAGAGCAGGAATAAAAGGAAAAATTTATACATAATCTATATGTATGCAGTATAGCCATCTCATTAAAATGCTATAGTATTGTACTTGACTATAGCATATACATTTTGAATAGTTGGTCTGGATATATCCTAACCACTCACAGAAAACATACAGTAAGCTCTTTCATGGACAATACTTATAACAAATAATGGTCCATAAAACAGCTCCAATGGGTTCTGGTAGTAGCAGTGATGAAATAAAAAAGCATGTACTTGGGGAGGGGGTGTATTGCAGGAGCATGAGGCTGCCTGGGTCAGCTACTGTCTGCGATCAAGAGCAGACCTCCCATCTGGGCCTGATTAGTAGCTCTCTTGGCACGGCCGAGTCCAGGGCTCGGCAGACATGAGGGGTTTGGGGTAATTTGGGTTTTCCGGGTCACAAACTGCTGAGTGGTTAATAAAGTCTTCCTTCACTTGTTCACACAGTTCCTCCTCCCTCCTGCAGCAGAGCCAAGCCGTCTAGCACTGTAAGATAGATGGGCATGCTCTACACATGTCAGGTAGCCTATGCAGTGCAGGATAACAAGGGCATGCTGCTTGCCTAAATTGGCTACACATGAGCAATTTGTTACCAGCTAAAATAATTCCTGCATGGTTCAGTATACACAGCACCAACATGAAGAGGGTCTCTCCATTAAAGTTGCCCTGTTTATCTTGTCTTAGTGTGATCTTTGTGTTGTGTTGAATGGGAGGAGTTACCATTTAACAAATAGAAACTAAGACCACAGACTGTATACATGACACAAAGTGATATTTCAAAATAACTAGTCTTTATTCAAATTAATACTACTTGCTCTAGTCTTCAGATTAGTTATCAGCCTTCATCTCTCCTTTTCCAAAGTCTGTATCTCCATAGCTTATGGATACAGAATAGTAGGACACAGCAGCACAAAGAAGTATTTGTCTTGCCAGTGTTAAATCTGTAGTTGTAATTTTGCCATTTACTTATACTTGTTAAGAAATATTAAAAAACAAGAACATTATATTGTTCCATCTGCACTTTGCCTCCTCTTTCTTATGGAAAAAAAAGAGTAGAATTTTCCAGCAAGAAAATGGACAGTGAATGGAGTGCCCCAGTGTGGCTAAGATGGACACTACAACAAATCCACAGGTAACATTTTTATAAGATACTAGAAATCAAAAATGCATTTGCAGCTCAATCTGCACACATGTTTCAGTAACTTAGGGGCAGCAGCTGACTAATGTGTGCTTGTTGTTAAAACTACAGAAAAATAGTTTTATACAAACACTCCAACTCCAATAGCAAACTGGAGTCAGCATTAGACAAGGCAGAAAAGGTGAGAGAGGAATGCTTTCAGGGACTCAAGACGTCCCACACACATTCTATTAAGGGCGTATCTAGAGTAGTACCACAGTTAGCCAGGCCACAGAGCATGCGTCCATTCAAGCGCACCAGTCCACCTTAAACACTGCCCATGTGCTACCGAAGGTGTATTCCCTTTAGACCGCTCTCTCAATAATTTATAAGGCTCAAATCATTACCCATTCAGATCATTTAGGGCAAAGGCAATACTTGTCACCTCTTGGTATCATCAGTTGTTTCCTCTTATATAGACATGAAAGGCATGATTTGAATGTCTTAATTATGTCAATCACTGCTCATTTCTGATACAAAAAGTAAGCAAGTGCAGGTTTCTGCTATTTTAAGTGAAACCATTTGGTCTAAATATAGGTAGATGTATCTATGTCATTATCATAGATCATAGGAAACTGTCGCCTAATGAATAAAAGGGAGGAGGAAAAAGAAAGGCCAGCTAGGCATCAGAGCGATGCTGAAACTTTCTATTCTTAACGTTCTAAATGTGTAACGGTCTCTAAATTTAGCAGCTCTGAAATATTCAGCATCCCCCGATCCTCACAGTGACATCGAGAAAGGGGCTAGTTAGCTGTTGAAAGTGTATGCTTGAACACACTTCCAAGAAATGTGTGTAGCATCAAATGTATCAACTTATATAAAACTACAGAAACAAACCTGTATGAATTAAGACAGAAACAAGCAAAAGCAGAGAACTTTCAAATGCATCAGCACAATCAGCCCGGACCCTTAATGATCCTGTACATGAATCCAAGTCTGCACAGCATCTAAGTAGGACTATCCCTATAACCCTACATGTTGTAGTGGTCACTAGTAAACAGTCACAAGGTCAGCAGCCGTGGCACAGACCATCCTATACACCATCTTTCTGATCACTGTTCGGTGTATGTGGAACTAGGGAGGCAGGGGTTGGGGTAGACCAGATGCCCAGGGCTTTATTGGTGTATGCCTCAGCAGTGGCCACAGCACAGTGACCGTGTCAGAGACACAAAGCAGAGAAGGACACTGGCCGTAAAGCTGTAGAATGCTAAAGTTCTAAAGTCTTAATGACAAGAGCAGGGGCATGATCAACAGCATGGGTACCATTATAAACCAGGTTCAACTGTACTTCTCTGTGAAACTGCATGACTCAGAAAGCACTGTAGTTACTAAGGGAAAAGGATGAGATATGTCGGATCTCTGCCTTTTCAAAATAGAGAGCACAGCTTGTTCGGGCTTCAAAAATGTTTAACTTTAAGCTTGTTTGTACTACATGGAGAAACTGTCAAACAGTGCAACTGTGTGTCATTTTCATGTGTCTAAACAGTGCAATAATGGAGTGTACCATAAACGCGCATTAGTTCTTTTAGAAAAAACTGAGTCACGGGGAAAGGGGAAAAATTCTTAGCAAGTTGCTGGTTCTTTAAAATTCCCAGCTTCAGCTAATATGTTTCCATGGTAACGGACATTGTAGCAGGCAGCTTTAGGGAGACATTGTGACCTTAAAGGAAGGTATGTAAACACCACTTTATATTCTTCTGCCGGCCTTGCCCAAAAGAAGGCCTGGGAAAAATGTCTGCATGTGCAGGAGATTTGAAATAAATATCCAGGCCTCCATTGTGAAGCGCCAACAAAGACGAGTATCTTAGTAACACCACACGGTTAGCTGGGTGAGACGTTTCCCCCTTCTCCTCCTTCCACAATAAACACACTTCTCATCATCGGCGGGTTAGAGCTTAGGATGAGATTGATGAGGAGTTTCTTTAACTACCAGATGAAACCTGTTGGCCTTTTGCTGGGTCACTCAAGGGGTCAGACTCATTCCAACTCATTTTAGGATCAAACACATTTCAGTTCTCCTCCAAGAACCAACTTATATTATATGGATTAGATTAATTTAATTATGTATTACTTATTATTAATTATTACGTATGGTTACTTACTTATTTTTCTTCCATCCATTCATTGAATAAAAAATAAGTAAATTAAAATAAATAATAATTATATCAGTGCGCACCACAATGTATTGGTGTTATATATATTGGTAGCAAACTGCTTGCTAAACCTAGTTACACTGTTTGAAATTAAATAATGTATTAATAATACAATTCTGTAATACATTTTTTCCATGCAGTTAATATATTCCTTAACAATTTATTGTTGTTATTGTATAATGTTAATAAACCTGACTGTATTTATTTTATATAACTATTTACTCAATTTAACACTCACTAAAAAAAAAAAAAAAAAAAAAGGAAAAAAGAAAGAAAAAGTTGAAAGCAGTAAAATAGCAGACTTTTATGGCAGCAAGTAAAGCTGGATAGTAACATTTGACATTAGGACCCCAAGTCATTCTGATCCATCCACAATTTGGACAATTTGTTTCACTATTAATCATGCGAGTTGACAGAGCCTCTGAAGAGCTGTTAACATTAAAAAAACAACTTTATTCTCCATCTTTATTCTAGTGGTGTCTTTTAGTACATCGTCAAACGTAAACACAGCCACATGAGAGGGCTGACTTACAAAGTTACAAGTGAAATTCATCATTCACTTCATTTCCGCAGTCAAAAGCACCTCGCACGGCTACAACACTTAGCCGGCAGGTAAAAAAATTTCACATAAAACCTTATACCAATATGCTTATTACAGCGAGGCCTGATATCACATACAAACCTTCTGCTTTTCATAATCTTTCAACTGACATGGTCATTACAACGCAATAGGCACTGGAGTATGGTAAAGGGAGGCATCACCACCACCCCCTTCTCAATATGTGCATAATAGCTGTAAGTGCATTTAAACACTAACCAGTGCCTCCTCTAAATTTATGGAAGATCAGTAGCAGCCTAAATAGAACAGAAAGGAGGCCTTAGCTCTGTCTCCTGCATGTTGGGGTCTGCCCTTTATTGAAGAAATCCAAGCGAAACAAATTAGCAGACCAAGGAAGAAAAGAAGTGGCTAAATGCTACAGTATAGTCTAATTTTTATGTGCCTTTGCCAAGAGGGACATAAACCAGACAGGTTTCAAACTGTGACACAGGATAAAGGCGTATTAAAGGCAAATCTTGCCCCGTCCCTTTTGCGGGACTCTATTGTGCTGTCATGTCGCTGCGACTTTATGGACTTTGGGAACACGAGCCCCAAGCTTGCTTTTTTGGTGGGTAATCAATTAAACAAGGAAGTTCACTGAGCCTTACAACTCGATTATTAGCCTGTGCTTTTGAAGTTTTATTTTCGGTGGGGGCCGGGGAGGAGGGTGACAAGGAATCAGGCCTTAAATCAATGGGGCCGATGTTGCGGTGTTGAAGCGTTTGCAGCCTATGGCCTTATTGAAAGGGTTTGTCAGGATGTGGCGCAGGGCGAAGACCAGGTTGGACTTTCATGGTTAATGAGCTTTGTGCGGTGGCAGTTACGGTTAGTGGCGTGAGTCAGGCAGAGGGCAGCGGCCCGGCACCTGCCGCTGCCCTGGCTCTGCTGCTGAGAGGCCAACAGCCTCATGCCCAACGCTTTGATATAAGCACTTTACAATGTGTTTCAACAGGAACGCATTTGTGCTGGGGCTACAATTGAGAAACAGGACACACATACAAATCTTATTTATGAAATGGTATTGTGTAATATTGGTCAGGACATTAAAAAAAAAGTTATGCAAGTATGTAAGTTATGTAAGTATAACTGTTTTATAGCTGTTTTATTAACTATTTCAACAATTGTTTTATTCGAGCAATTCGACTAAACTAATTATTACTCAAAACTTTAGACTTTTAGAGATTGAGCGTGCCATACATAATGTTGCATTGTAACTTCACTAAACAAGTCATTGTGGCACTATGTCAGATAACAACTGCAATAATGATATTTTAAAATGTATATATGTTTATATAAATATATATCCAAAACTAATAAAACAGTTTCTCAAGAAAAGGCAAAGGCCTGATATATTTATGGCAGCACCACAAACCTATAGATTTTATATCCAGAAACTGATAATTTATGCACCTAAAAGCAAGTTAGCAAATAAGAAAAAAAAAAAAAATATATATATATATATATATATATATATATGTATATAAAATACATTTCAAAAACATCTAAATTAATTGCAGTAACATCATTTAAAAAAAAATCTTATACTCATACCTTTTTAGATCCTGCAAACCCCTCAGACTCCAAGAAGAAATAAGCAAAGGGCATCAGGACAAAAAGGCAGAGGTTGGAGAAAAGAGACACCAGGTTCCACAGTCCTACACAAAATCACCAATGAGACATGTTCAAAATAAAGTTAAATATATGTTGACATTGTTTGGATGGAAAAGATTAATTAAAGTGCGCATTTCTCAGTAGTAATTTTTAAGCTTGTGAAGAACACTCTTGTAAGCTAGAATTATGTCATGGACTTGGGCTCCCTCTGGTGGTTAGCAAGTAGAATAACAACTTTTAAAACTACAACATTAAATCAAATTAAAATGGCTCCAAATAGGCAACTAAATAGTACTACTGTACTTTAAGTTGCGGTTCACATTATTTGATTGGAACCGATTTGCCTTGCATTCCAGGTATCAACAGGAATATCTATACTGCTGGTGTTAGTATGTTTAGGCTAACTTAAGCATGAAGGTTATTTTTCAGATGATGTAAAATTTATTAAAAAGATTTGAGACTAATGAACTAACTGATTATCCAACTAACCGTGGATGAGCGAGCCATTGAGCCACTGAATGTAGTAGTTTTTGGGGAAAGAGAGAAGGATCTCGTTACTGATGATTGAGAAAGGCAGTAGGAAGACGGCACCACCTGACACAGCCAGGGTAAAGGTGCACAAGTACAATCTGTGAACATACAAAACAAAATATCACTCACATGTTAAGGACACATTAGATGTTCAAAAACAAAGACTACAAGTTAATTCCATAAAATCATCTGTAGCTAATCTGATTATGCCAGTAATCACTTGTAACAATGGGATTAGTTTGGGATTGTTTTCTGTGTGGTGAGAATTAACAGTCAAGTCAGTCAAGTGTTTATTTATACACAACACTCTCTTCAATATTAATCTGCTCTCTAATAATGCTGCCTCCCTAAAGCAATTTGATTGAAACAATTTGATTTCATTTAAAAGTGCAAATAAAAGCAAATCCTCTTACGATATTCTGTTGACAATAGCATCTTCATCCTCGTGGTCATCTGCAAAGAAATTAAATAGAAAATACTTATTGGCATTAGAAGGCAGGGCAAATATTTTTTCAATGTTCAGTTCACAAAACACAAAAAGGTGCACTACTATGTAACCATTCTGGTGGACAGTCTGTCTGCATGTGTAACAGTTTTGGTTTGGTGGTCCACATTAAAGCGGGTACACTTTGAGTATTTAGCACTGAACTTTAACATAATATTATGTAGATCATTATTTTACATTTTGTTCATTGTATAGAGCAATACTGATCTGAAAGAGCTTAAAGAAACATGTCAGTTGTCTTTCATATCAAGACCGCAAACCCCCCATTAGTTTCACATTAGGAAACAGTGCACACAAGTGTTTTTATTGCTGAAAATTTTGACATTTTTTAACCATTTGAAAACATACATTTTCTGAGCACTCAAATCTCAATACAGAACTGCTCACACATGTATGAATGAACTGAAATACAACTCTGAGTAAAGTAAATGATAATGGAACACCATTATAACATGGTTAAAAGTCCATAAAAGTCAATATTGTGTGATATGGCCTCTTATCCATCTCCACAGAGACAAGCAGGTAACGTCAATACTAGACCAAGTTACAGTTTGGATTGGTGGAGAGCACAAAAAATGCATATTTTTTTAGGTATTTATTTAGCAATAAAACCACCTGAAATTAAATAAATGCAAAATAAATTAGTTTAATGTCATAAATAGGAACATTCCAGGCAAAGCAATAACATTTCCATGAAAATAAACTTTTTAAACATTTGCCAACCCTCCACCACCAAATGTAGAGCAAATGTAAGCATTTAATGGAAAATAAACTTTTGAGAAAACATAGTAATTGCAAAACTGATAGGTCTAAATGTCAGGCTAGCAAAATGTATTTAACCATTTATGATCTGTGATAAAGAGCAGACTGAATATTACTCCTTGCAGAGAAGAATACATTGACCAAATAACACCAATATTACCTATTCTGACCATCAATGATGCTGCAATGTTTGTTATGGCAATTCTTCAACCACGGGAAATCTGAAGCTACCTGGATTTTTCTGTAATTGTTGTTTTGACGTGTGTTTCAATATAAGGAATATCGCATTTCAAAATACATGTGTTCAAATATGCATTATTTCAACAAATATACCACATTACTACAGTCTGTAAAGTCATTTGTGGTGTGTATTGTTTAAACCAATACAGAGCTTTGTTAGACAGTTATCTGCTCAGGGAAGGGTGTGGTTTGACAGAGCTCAAGCATTGGCACTGACCTTGTTTTAGCCCTGATACAATAAAGGGTACAAAGAAATATAGCATTTTCCCTGAACTCTACCAATCTGAGGTTAAATAAAATAAAGACATACCAGTTTTCCTCTTGTATCGTGTTATGATAAAGTATGAGACAATGTAGAGAACAGCAAACAGGAGAAAGCATATCTGAAAAACACACAAGGTCAATTTTACATGAACAAGTTTGCATATTATTCACAGTCCACACTTTACAGCTATACTAAGTCAAAAACATGAACCAGCTGAGTAGTATGGTAGTTGTATGGTAATCAGAGAAGAGTTAAGAACCCGAAGTCATGTAGAAGTGTGTGAAATACAATCCTCAAACTGGGTCAGAAGCGGATGATTGATGATGAAATGCTTAGTGTGTGTACATAAAAACAATTCCTACAAGAAATGCATAGTATACCACTTGACACTGACATTCTGTAAGGCTTTATATTGTATAGGGTTTAAATATAAAGTTTATGTATGAAGACAATCCCAGTCTTTCTCTAAGTGCCATTATAATTAGTGTTTAAATGTAATTCAACTATCCATTGATTTTTCTCAGCCTGTGGATACACTTAATAAGAACTGAGTTATTTATGTATCACTCCAATTGACCAGCGTGTGGAATTTATTAGGTAACCGTGGCCTCAAAACAAGCTGGATGGTCTTACAGGACGATCACATTCCACATTCCCTCCTCTACTGTGACAGTGACTAGGACAGACTAATGTTAGAAGCTCTCACTTCAGCACTTTACACCCTGTCAACATGACACAACTCAACATGAGCCAAGATTAGGAGATGACTCAGGCAGACAGTGAGATATACATTTCGAATGTAGAAAGAATAAGCAATTGTTTTTAATATACTGAGCACAGGCAACCATTTGCTGGAGTGGCTGACTGGGTCCCATGGATTACCAACTAGCTTAAAATAACACAGAATCGACTGCAAAGAGCTGATAAACTGGAACCGACACCAAACCGCACCAGAGTGAGCGATAGTGGAGACCCTAAGATGGATTATCTCTAAACCCTTGGCTTGACTCAGCATAACTGCAGTCAGCAGTACAACCTTCTGACAGTGGTGTACATACTAAAAAAAAAAAAAAGTTTTATGTAGTTATATCAAGAAAAAGGGTTTTTCTAATCTAGAGCATGTCTATAATGATACAATGTGAACTCCCCATTCCCCACTATGCAACATATGTAAAAACAAACAAACAAACAAAAACATTATTTGCCCTTACCTACATGAAATATGAATAGATTCATATAACATGTAAAACATATTAAATTTCCCAAGTGGAAAATATGCACTTGTTGCAAGCTCAGCCCCTTAAAGTCAAAAACAAGAAGTAAATAAAACTCCTCTCAGGAAGACCTCAGCCTAAAGGGACACAGAATCATCATAGTATCATGTGTAGGAAAGGATCTTATTCTGATAAAGAGTCGATATTGGATACAGAGAACATCTTGTGGAGACAGTTCGTACTGGGTAAAACTGGGACATCAACCTAGATCGGGAATCATCATGTTATGATACCTTAGCTCAGCGGGTATAATTAAGTAGATAAAACTATTAAGATTTAACAAATCCCTCAATAATATTTAGTATAACACTTACTAAAATTGAGCAATGCAATATGTGATTAGTCAATAATATCGAGCAAACATATAATTGTCGAGCTCATGAAAAAATAAACTGGAAAGAAGAAATTGTCATTGTCCTTACCGCAAGTTGATTATTATATTAGGGTATATGTTGTTTATGTGTGGGGCCAAAAATCAACAATATGCGACACCGAATAGTATCAGGGCAGAAACTGTGATGAATCCAAATTATTTGATTCTAGCTAGTACTAAAAGAGCGTTTGGCGCTGTGTCAATGCATTATTAGAGGACGCGGTTAGCATGCTAGCATAAGCCATTCCGTCTGTTACTTACAATGTACTCGCGAACTTGGCTGTGGAAATTCTGCTCTCTGATGGTAACATCGTCTTCTTCCATGCTTCATATTGCACCTACAAAGATCCGAAGAGGCACTACATGTTAAGTTGTTGGATCTGGATGATCAAGTGCATTCTCTTCCTTCTTCAGCGCAAACCCGACTGTTTTACATCAAGGCAAACCCGCTCCGTGCCAAAATACGCCCCAAAATAAAGAACGTCATTACTACGCGTCGACCTAACCCGGAACTGGATGGTCACGTGTCTGTGGGCAAAACAACAGTCGTCGCATGGGAAGACATGTGGAGTTTATTTTATTTTTTTTACCTTTAAACGGGTATTTGGATCTTTTATTCACAACTTGTTACATATTTATAATTTAAATGAAGTGTTCGGCGTAATAATATAAGAGTAAAATGAAAGGTAAATGGAAGCAAACTACTAAAAAGAAAAAGGGTAACGCAGTGTTACAGAAGTACAAAGTTTCCTTGGAGGAGTTTGTTAAAAGCAAAAGTTCGCCGGAGAGTGTAGACCACAGCAACGATTTTAAGTATGTAAAAAAGAAAAGTAGGAAGGAGTTACGCAAAGAAAAGCGGAAACTAAAAAAGGCTAAAATGAAAAGTCATTACGAAGGCAAAAAAGATTTGACACCCCCCCAAGTTGTTGGTCAAAATCCGGTTCATAAAAAAAATATTCCAAAGAAAAAGAAAAGTAACAAGGTAAACAGAGATTTATCTGACACAACTTCAAGCAAGGTTTCTGTCAACAAACTAGAAAGTTCCAAATCATCATCCACAAAGAAAGCCAAGAAGACAACTAAACTCCAGGAGACTAGAAAACAGGCGCTCTTGGAAGCCAACGAACAAGAGGACCGGGAAATTAAAAAGCTTGAGCGTTCACTTGGACTAAACAAGAGGAAAAATAAGAAATCTCTTCCCCAGTCCTTTGTGGCGGATGGACTAGATTATATTCTGGGTGTGCTTGACTCTGGCTCTTCTGGTGCTGCAATGTACAACAGCGAAGATGACATGGATATGGCTAAGGACAACTTCTCAAAACTAGAGGAGGAGGACAATGAAGGGTCTGATGATGAACAGCAAATAAATAGCAATGAAGAAGAGGATCCAGGGTCTTTTAATGATGAAAATGACAGTCTTGATGAAAGCCTGGATGAGGACATGGGTGGTGAGGAATCCGAGGGTGACCAGGAAGAGACTGATGGAGAGGAGAGAGATGAGTTAATGGCTTTTGGTGCAGAAGATGAGGTGGAGACTACTGGTTTTGAGATGATGGAGGAAAACACAGAGGTGCTAATCCCATAAATTGTTTTAGCATATGCTGCATTTGTTTGAATCTAATCCAACTTTTTCATATGAACACCTAGACACCTTCAACAAGCAAATATATACCACCTCATCTTCGAAACATGGGGGATGGTAAACGTAAGGCCGAACTGGAAAAACTGAAGAGGAATATAAAAGGACTAGTAAACAGGTTGGTACCCCCTGAGCTTAATTTATTTTTTATAAGTAGTATTTTTACACACTTAAAGGTGCATTATGTAACTTTTCTGGTGGAGGGGACACCACATTTTTTACTTTTGGGAAATGTTATTGCTTTTCTTAGTATGTTCCACAGTATGGCATTAAACTTCTATTCAGGCTTTGTTTCATTACAGGTGATTTTATTATTCAGAAATACCTTTAAGAACATGCATTCTTATGAGGGCGAGCTAGCCTCTCCACCAAACTGGTGTGTACCATGACCTGCTGGTCTCCATGGAGATAGATAAGTTTAATGCCTTACTGTGAAACATTCCAGACTGAACAGTTACATCCTCATGGAGACTAGCATGTTTCGTACCCTCTCCAAGAAAAGTTACTCAGTGCACCTTTAAATAGTTGTTATGATAAAATTCAGTGTAACTTTAGTATTTAGTACTATTATTATTACTATTTACTTTTACTATTTATTTAGGTTGAGTGAGCCAAATATTGCATCCATCAGTGGTCAGCTGGAGGAGATGTACATGAGTTGCAGCAGAAAAGATATGAATGATACACTAACTGAAGTGTTACTAGCAGCGTGTGTCACACCTTCCGTTATGCCTGATCGGTTTCTGATGGAGCATGTCCTGCTTGTCAGCGTCCTACATCATGCTGTTGGCCTGGAGGTAAGAAAACTGAACCTTATATTTTTTCTATGCAGAGGACCATGATAAATAGATAGATAGATAGATAGATAGTAACCGATAGTTATGCTGTTTTAATTAATATATTTTATTTTTTATTTATTTATTTTTTTAGGTTGGAGCACATTTCCTTGAGACTGTTGTCAGAATGTTCGATGGCATTTATAAAAGTCCTTGTGAGGGAAAGGAGTGTGACAACCTGATTGCCATTATTGCTCACCTGTATAACTTTCAGGTGGTGCACTCCCTCCTGATATTTGACATCCTGAAACTCTTAGTCCATGCCTTCACTGAGAAAGACATTGAGCTTGTCTTGTTTGTTTTGAGAAATGTTGGCTTTGCACTGAGAAAAGATGATGCTCTTGCTCTGAAGGATCTTATTTCTGAGGCCCAACGTAAGGCTACTGATGTGGGGACAAAGTTTAAGGATCAGACCAGGGTAAGTGTTTACTAAGAAAAGCCTAGATAAATACAGTTATAATATATCCAAAAGATTTGTAGTGATATACATAACACATTTGTCTAGGTGCGTTTCATGTTGGAAACCATGTTGGCTTTGAAAAACAATGACATGAGAAAAATCCCTGGCTATGATCCTGAGCCTGTGGAGAGGCTCAGGAAGTTGCAAAGGACCCTGGTAAGTTATTGGCAAACAATCCCTTCTACACAGATACACACAATAATACATTTAAATGCATTTTCTAAGACATTTGCAGTTATTACTATGAAGTATATGTGTACACCTATTCACCACTAGGGGCCACCAGAGAACCACTTACAGTCTTTACCCTTCTTAGTCTTACCCTGTTCCTTTGTTGTTTATTATTAGATTATTTGTGATTATTAATCTAACATTGACATTTGGTTTGTAGATTAGTCGAAGTGCAAGTGGCAGTGATATGAAGCTGCGTGTGTCCCTGGCCTGTCTCCTCAGAGCAGAGCAGGTCGGCCGCTGGTGGATCGTGGGCTCCTCTTGGAGTGGAGCTCCAATGATCTCCAATGATGGGATTGCAACTATGAAAGAGACCCCATTTGTTGGTCAAGTAAGATTAAGAACAATTAAAATTAATAGCAAATATTATTATTATTTCATTATCTGTTGTAGTACTATTTTTGGTTGCTTTTATTGCTATTATTATTTTCAGTTTAGTGCCAAAGTTTTGGAGCTGGCCAGGAATCAGCGGATGAATACTGAGGTCAGGAGAAATATTTTTTGTGTGTTGATGACCAGTGAAGACTACTTGGATGCCTTTGAGAAACTCATGAGGTTTGTCTACACTCTCTGTTTTTTGTTTACACCAGACTCTGTGTTAAGTCAAGCCTATGTTAAGCTTGTATTTGTGTTCTTTGTTAAGGATGGGGCTGAAGGATAAACAGGAGAGGGAGATTGTTCATGTGCTCATGGACTGCTGTCTGCAAGAGAAAACATTCAATGCTTTCTATGCAGTGCTGGGAGAGAAATTCTGTGCCCATGATCGTCGCTTTCAGGTACTGACAAGCAAAAAAAATACTAAAATACAATCTGAATTTAAATTTATATTGAAGAATATACATTTAGAATCAGAATAATATATGATCAATTACTTTTAAGATTGAAATAATCATAATCAATAACCAAGTATATTTATTTATGTATTTTGGTTTGCCCCTTGAGGTGCATTGTCTCTTTTTTTTAAAGGGGGAGTAGATTATAAAAATGTTTCCTGTTTTTTGAGAAAGTTTCCTTCTTTGTGCATTAATTAAATAATAATCAGTATACCTATTGTATAAAGTACTGATAAGAAAATGATGGGGATTAAAGTACTTGTAGATTTGTGGACCACCCACTGTCCTGCTATGTGACCTGTGAATGGGCAACAGTGTGGGAGCCTTTCACACCTCTCTCCTGTCATATTATTTGATTTAACCTGTGAGCTCAAACAATTGAGGCCAGAGCACATTTCCTACTCTGCCTACATGTAAACCCCCCAGCTCATATTCGAAACTGATGAGCATTGTCTTCATCAAAGAGCTCAAAGCAGAGCTGGTGGGAATGTATGCTTTTCTCATGTAGACTTGATCTGAGTGAGTAGATGGGCTGATAAGATGATGTGGCTGCTGACTGTGTATATATATATATTTTTTTTTTTTTTTTTTATCATTTCTCTCTTCACGATTTTTATCTCATTACAGATGACATTCCAGTTCAGCATATGGGATAAATTTAAGGAGCTAAATAACCTGTCTAACAGCACATTCAACAATCTTGTACAGCTCATTACCTGCTTTCTGCAGAGAAAGTGTTTACCTCTGTCTGTACTCAAAGTAAGTAACATTTATTGGCCCTGTATGAACTGATTGTTGTTATCGTTGTATAGATTTTCAAATACAATCAACAATCATTATATTTTTACTTGTATAGGTAATTGAATTTGGAGAACTGGACAAACCCAAGGTGCGTTTCCTGCGTCAAATGCTGATCAAGCTTCTGAAGGAGACTGAGCCTGAGGACTTGACAAGTATATTTGGAAAGTAAGTAACAGGATGTAAGAATCATGGGACATTCAGATAAAACAAACTGCTGTTGGCAATTAACACTATTGCATGCAGATGATATTAACCTTTGGTACTTTGCTTGTAAAATGGCTTCACTTTACTATGTAACATGTGTGCATTAGAAATCAATGTCCTCCATTGTTTCTTCACCTTCAGGATCTCTGGAATCTCCAAGTTAGGAATGCTGCGGGAGGGTTTGAAGCTTTTCATCAGCCACTTTGTACTGAAGAATGCCCAGTCCCAGGGACCAGCTGAGCAAGCAGCATTGCTGTCAGAGCGAGCTCAGGTCGCCACCAGCGCTATGGAGGCCAAAGAGGCCAAGCTCAAACTATAAAACCTATGTTCTCACACTGCTCGGGTTGGAGAACTGTTGGATACTGCTGCACACAGCACAGTATGATTATAGACTATAATAAATGGCTATTCAAAGTTTCTTTTTAATAAATACCTTTTGTCCTTTGGCCACTGCAGTCGTGACATTAACAAAAGCAGTGAGTGCATTGGTTCATTCAGTGTTTACACACCCTCATGAATTGACCTAGGGGCTTTAACTCTCTCCCATTCTGTTTGCATGTCCACACTGCACATTATGCATGGTTAGCATAGCAGCATCATTCCGTTACATTTTATAAATCTGTCATTAAATTAGATCCATTGGTGTGGCAGTTTTATTTGCCAGGGGTTAAGAATGGACCAGAGAGGCCAGAGAGTCATGTCCCCAATTACCACAGATCACACAGAACTGTGCTTAGCTTACTGTTTATTGTTGACTGGACACCAGTGTATAGTATGTACAGTATGTAGACTATATGAAATAGTGCCACTTTACAGTCAGCAGGGCTGTTGTACTCAGCATTGACTTGACCCAGTGCTGAACTTTGATTCAGTCTGCTTGAGCAAACATGTCTGATAACCACTAGATCCTTCAGTAATCCTGTTACAAATGACACAGAATCAGTCAGTGACCATTTACTTGTTGGGTTGCCATTGCTGAGCATAGATTATAAGAGACGTATAGGTACTTATTTGTCCATAGGCTACCTGCTCCACTCTAACATTGCCTAGCTGGGATTGTGAAACGAAGTCTTTCCCCTGCTTTTCTATAGATGTTCCCCTGTTTCTATAGATGTAATTGTTTTGGAAAACTGGAAACGCAGTCAGCTTTGACCAACATATGTTATAGCTTTGTAATAATTCACATATTCCCTAATTTACTGTGGAAACATTTG